>NW_019524809.1:391519-605509 GCF_002814215.2 Seriola lalandi dorsalis
CTCCTTTAAATCATTGCCCAGCCTGTGCATGTACTGATACTATAAATGTTTATATAAAGAGAGGACTATGTTTACCATCATCCACACATAAATTCATTTGTTTCTTGAGTTATTTTGGTCCTAACTTCTTAATACGAAATAAGGCCATTAGTTATACATCACTGCCATATACAATTATATCCTGTAACATGATTTTGTTTTATTTTATTTTGTGGAAATCATGTACACGGACAATACAATAAAGTGTCATAACCATCAACTGTATTAAGCACCACAGGTGCAGAGTCTAAAAAAAAAAAAAGTTGTGTTACTTGATTGTGAGGTGAGGTTTTCCAGACTTTTGAATGAAGATGTACTCCTCAAAGATAATCGTTTCAGAGCTGACATGACGGGACTAGAACAATCATCATAACCTGCCACAAACGAAACACGATCAGCTCTGGGAAACGGACTCAACACAGATGATTTACTAAGCAACCATATGAAATAACAACGCTTCTGTTTCAGTGAGTAGAAAACAAGTGGAACAAGTGCTGGTTTATTTAAGTATATAAGTATATATATAAATATAATGATTAGCAAATCAATTTAAGATGTATAAAGGATTCAGTCACCATAGCAAATAACAGGACTCGTGCTGTTGGTAACACCAATTTGAATCTTTGTAGTGGTGATTAGCTGCTTATTACAAACCACATATCTAATGCATCGGCAGCTTTTTAATTACAAGCAAAACTACATTTAACTAAATTGTTTTCTACTGATTAGAATGGTTAAAGGAAGTAAAAATTTAATAAATAATTAAATAACACAAATAAATATTTGTTCTACAGTTTTGTAAAGATACAGAAGAGGAAAGAGGAAAGAAAGAGGAAATACAAAAGAAAAATTTAGGTCAAACAGCAGATTGTACAAACATGTAAGAATTTTGAAAATGAGGAATCTGTCAGGGCAAGTATACTAACTCTTAGTCAAGTCAGACTCACTGAAATGTTAATGCATTAACTGGGGTTTCCATTTCTCAATCAATAGCTTGAAGAAATGTAAGTGAATAGAGAATTAAAAGGCTCACTGCCTGGACTTGCCCGAGACAGGGACCAGGCCCTGGTTGTGTCTTGGCTCGAGTTTCCTTCTTTCTTTTGCACAATCCAAGAACTGGTTCTAGTAGGATTCCCCTCAGTGGGACTGTAACTGTGGTTTCCTACAAGGTTGCTGAGGGCACTTTGTGGTCTGCGTGCCGCATCACTCTCCTCAGCAATACCTTTGTCTTGGTGAAAAGGTGGGACATGGGCCTTCTCCTGTGGCCCAAGGTAGTGCTGGAAATCCTGATTGATGAAAGATCTGGCGAGGCTTGTAAAGGTTCCCAGTTTTTTTTCTGAAGATTTTTTGTATTGTTTTGAACTAGAGGAGCTTGAATTACTTTGTTGTGTATTTAAATTAACAAAGTAAGCCCCTCTGTCCTCTGGATGTAAAGGTAGAGGACTTGATGTGATGTCTTTGCAAGGTTTAGTATCTGTCACCACTGTTTGCTTTGCTCCATGTGAGGGACTCGGCTTCCCTTGTTGCTCTTCAACAACCTTAGTTTGAGGTTCAATGTCTATTGGAAAGGTTTTCAAGGGGGAACCCTCCAGTCTGGATCTCTCAGGACTGGAGGACTCTCTTGGTAGGACTCTTGGGTGGTAGGTCTTGGATGGACTCCTCCTGACTTCATCCTCCTGGTCTTTTGATTTTGGTGTTTGGGATTTACTAGGACTGAGGGGTCTTTCTTGAGACTCTGTATCAGCCTTGGAATAGTATTGGTGACACAGTATTGACTGTGCATCCCCTGTATTATCAGGACTCCTCAGCTGTGACCCATCTGGACCCTCACTGAAAAATCCCTTGTCTGTCAATTTCAATGATTTCAAGACCTCACTGGAGTTGGTTTTGTGTTGAGAAGTTTGTGCCTCTTCTTCATACGTCTCTCTCTTATATAAGGATGTGGTTGGATCAGACTGTGGGGTAACCACTTTGTTAGGGGGTACTGAGCTGCTTGAGGCTTCCCTAACCTTTGCAGCGATTACCCTGGGTCCTGTATACTCTGACTCCCAGAAATGCTTAAGGTCACTGATCTTGGCTGGCCTGTCCTTTTGAGGACTGGAACGAGGCTGTCTGGGAGGAGAAACTGGAGCACCCACCTGCTGCTTTGGAGCGATGCTGTTTTCCCCTGACTCTGGTACTGAACCTGTTAAAGAGTCATCTGTCTCCTCATAGATGAGGACTGGATTAGCTCTATAAGTGCCATCTTCTTTTGATAAATGTACAGAGAGACTACATCCAGTCTGTGGTGACAAAATCTTTTCTTGGGACCTGCCAGCAGTATCCTCACCTGTCATTTCCTTTTGAACTGACAGATTTTTTATGCTCTCGACATATGTCTGAGAATTCCTGTGCTCTCCCAGTTCCTCCCCATCCTGCCACTCCTCTCCACTGTGACTGACCATGGTGCTGAACCTCACCTGCTTCTTGTCTAACCAGGTCTCAGTGGGAGAATCCAGATTAACTGGACTCTGCAGGTCCAGATGAGAGAACAGAGAGTCTGTGGAGCTAGAAGTAGAGAAGTGCTTGAGGATGCCCTGTGGAGCAGCAGGGGGAGTCTTTCTACCCCCTGGTCCATCTACTTCAACAAAACAGTCCTGAGAACTGGTGTTGACTGCTTTGTTTTCAGGCATTGGCATGGGAACAGATGCATTATGGGCGATCAGGCTATTAGGGTCTTGTCTAAGGTTACTAGCATAACAAATGGAGCTGTCGGATGATGGTAAAGGCTCTGAAAAAACAAAACAAATGAACACCATTTCAGTCAAAAACACTCTGCTTTTTGTCATAGAGATAATTGGTGGTGTGTTTATTTCAAACAGAAAGTTTAACCAATGGTGTCCTTCAGCAACTGCACTAGTTAGCCATTAAACACTCTTGCCGAAGGATTTTCATTTCCTATATTACTTTTGATTCCAGTCTTCATTAGTGGTGGACTTTAGTCTTGTCATGTTTTAGACATCTATGAGTCGTTAGCAGTAGGTGCAACCAAAAACCATTCCCTCATAACCTCTGACATGGTTTCATTTTAATTGATTTCTGATTTCCTCCCTGAAAGGAACCAGTACACTAAAATACCTACCTGTATATATTGTATTTAAAACTAACCGAAGCACCTACAGCTGTTAAATCCTGCTGAGCCATTGTTTCCTTCTTATTATATAGTTTCAACATAAAAACATTGTTTCCACAGCTCATGTGAAATATTTCCAGCAGCTACAAGTCATGCAGTACAGATTAAGGCTTTGGAATGTATTTCTGTGTAATCCCCTGGCTAGTCTGGCAGGCTCATGTATCTGGACTTCCCTTCACTTTGACAACCCCTGGGAAAATCTGTGGTCACGGATCACTGGCTCATGTCATGTCTTTCATGTGATTTTACCTGTACCACTGTGTGAAAACAAGTTGGAAGAAACTCAGATTATAAAACTGTTAGAAATGACAAACCAGTAATGCCTTTAACTGCCATGCAACCACTGCTCATGCTAACATGCTGTTCACACCAAAGGTTGAAGCAGCTGCAGAGTAAAGGACCCACACACCTGGATGTCAAAAAGATCACTAAAACAGGACTTACATTGGTTTGTAATGTTACAGCGTTCATGATTTGGCCATCGAGCAGCCACTCAATACAAAACATAACACATGATATATCATTACATCACAATAGAAAAAGTAATCAGAATGCATATTTAAAATAGCGCAAGCTGATGTTGATGTCAAAAACTCACCCTCATTTGGTGTCTGGGTTTGATCCACTGCTCTATCCAGTAACTGTCTGTCCTCGAGCTTGATATTGAAAGGATTCTTTCTCTTCTTCAACAAAAGAGAAAGATTAGTACAAACAGTACACAACAGTACTGAGTTCACCCATGGTCAGTATCACTAAAATGTTAAATGTTTCAAAACTGTGTCATCTTACGAAGATTTTTTATATTTTTTAGGCACAAGTGTAGGGTCTTTATCTTATGTGTACTTAAAAACATGTTATATATATTACCAAGTACAACCTCAATGCAACAAAAGTAAGTTTACCTTTGATCACTGCAACAAATTTGATTATAGGCTATGTATGATTTTCAATTAATGCTTATGAACAAGGTTCAAAACTGCAAATTAAACTTTGCCAATGAATATGAAAAGACTGGTGGAGGTTGACAGCTCATTCTTTGTTCAGATGAAACCAAAATGAATTAGTTTGGATCAGATGGGGTCCAGCAGGTTTGCTGTGGATCAGCCAGGAGGTTACCACAGTGACTGCACAGTGCTGACAGTGAAAGACTGAGGAGTTGGCTGATATGGGGCTGCATGAGTGAAAAAGGTGGACGGGAGATGACATGTAGAGATGGCCCTATAAATAATATTGAATGAAAGGATGACTCCCAGTCTCAAGAAGCTTGGCAGGAGAGGAATTTTCTAACATAACAAAAATCCTTAACACACTGAAAAAAATCACAAGAAAAATAAAGTGAAACCATATCCCCCGAGTATTTTAAAGTGGAAAGTAGAGCAACAAAACCATTCCAGCAAAGAATAGTTGAGAAGAATTTTTATTTGAATAAATAAAATAATAGTTTTTAAATAAAGATGGACATACAAAATATAAAAAATAAATAATAGAATGGAATCTAAGAACTACTGACATTTTTTGCAGTTGATTCTTTAATATGGCCCTTTCATTATAGTTTAATTAGTCAAAAGATGTAGTGATATTGTAGTGATATTGACCAGGACTATACTCAGTTTTGTGGTATTCTGTCTAACACCTAGTACACAGAGAAGTTTCTCCAGACAGGATCCTACCTTTGTGGGTGACTGCAAAACTGGTTTAGGTGTGTCTTGTGGTGTGTCATCGGGGTTCTGTTTCTGATACCTATTAAAATAAAGAGAGATTAACATTATGTGTTGAAAATTTCTGAATTTAGGATATGCAGCTTGAAATTTTCCAGATCTTTCAAAAATCTTTGATTTGGAAAATCTGTGTGCTCATCAAAGTACATTACACTCCCTTCTACAACAGACATGGTTTGGTCAGTGGTCAATGGCATAACGATATCAGTTCCTAAACAATGCCTGCTCTCTTGTTCTTGTCACTGCAAGTGGATGTGTAAGCGGCAACAAAAATGATCATCTCACATGTTACGTGACAAATAGTTAAAGTTGCTGTTAAGAACAAGCAGGTTAGGCCTCACAGGCAGAGCAGAAAATGTTTATTATATTTACAACTGTGATCAACGGTCAGAGAAAACATGAACATGTGAGACCTGCTCTTATAAGAAGATTATTGAGAACTATGGAGCAAATTAGTAAGTATCCATTTACTGTGTGCACAACGCCAATCAGTTTCAGTCACGCCCAGATAATCCACTCTACTACTACAGCATGTGATGCTGCTGAAAACATACAGCACACATGTTGTGTTAATGCTACATGGAGTTACTGTTTTCTAAATGTGTGTGGGGTTTGAGATTTTGGAAGTTTATCTCAGGGAATAATTAAAGATGCAGTAGTCAAGATTTTTCTCTAAGTATGCACTAGTTTGACTTGAGCCAAAATGGATTTTTAGCATTTGAAGTGTATATAGTGTAACAGTGCCACAACAAAAGGCACCATATGACAACAATACACTGTAAAAAATCTCCTTTTGATTTTAAATCAATGTTATTCCACCCTTCAGTTTAAAGGATGAGCCTGTCATATTCTATATGTCTCTTATTCTCAACAAATCTCATGTGCAGAGCCAAACCAACAATAAACTCATCCAGGTAAGTGAAGTATTGTGTGTGCATCCCAAGCCCAAAATATCTGTGACACAGAGCTTCATCAATGACCCACACCACCAGTCCCTCATACACTAAATACTCACTAGAGCCACAATTGTCTATAAATCTGCTGTTGATCGTCCACTACAAAATGAAACTATTTATGAGATTTATGCATTTTCCATCCATTCATCTATCTGGTCTCATTCAGAGCAAAACATCTGTCTCTTTAGCTGCTAAATGCTAACTGTGTCTCTCTGCTGTTCTGCTTTAGCAGAGCTTTTATAATGCTACTGCAACAGCTGCCTGCTGAGGAGAGAGGTTACAGTGAAGCACAACAATAATTTCTCTTTGAGTTCATACATGCAGCACCTTTAACATACAGTCCATTTAGTCATTTGATCCATTTTAAAAATATTCATTAATTGAATATTTTTAAATAGATCAATCAATTGTATAATCCTTAATAGTATAAGACCTAGCGAAGCCTGACTTAAGCAGATGTTGTGGTTTGGGGGGAAAATTTAAATTTTGACACTCAAAATGTATGTATGTAAATTAAATGTGATAAATGGGAGATTTCTGCTTTGGTTCTCAGTACTCACCTTTCATTGCTGAGCTGCAGGTAAGGCTCCTGAAGAAGTCCACAGAGAACAGGTGGGACAAACACTTCCTTATTTTCACTGCTGACAAAACTGGACTTCTCAGGGAGGATCTGCGAGAGCTCCACTGCAGCACACAACAAACAGCAACTGTTAAAGAAAGTTAGTCATTCATTTTAACGCACCATTTGTTTTCGTTACCACACAGGTGCACAATTACACGTCTACAACCTGCTGACATGAAAGTTTCAGAGACACATAAATACACTGAGCTCAACAAATGCATTATCTAATCCTCTGTTTCAGTTTGTTCCAGCTGTAGGGGCAGAAACAGGTTTTTGCCTGTGTGAGGTTTCGCAAATCCATCGGAAGGAAATAAGATTCTTCACTTTATCCTCACATCAATAAAGTATATTTTGAACTTATGGTGGAAATAGATGCCTGTTCACTGCTCTGTTACTGTTATAGTTTATGGCACACCAAACAGAGGAAATACATGCAATTTATTTTATTAAATCTACTATAATGCTTATTTTCTCAAATTGTGTGTGCATGTGCTGAACCCCTGTAGAGTCTGAATTCACTCATGTGTATTGATTTAACAAGTCTGTGAACCCTCTCTCCTCTTTGCTCTGACTTTTTCTGTCTAGAAAGCCCCGTGTTTATCTTGAGGATTATGATGGCCACATGAGATGCAGTGACTTGAGAAGAAAGAGATTTCAAAATTGGATTTTAAAAAAGCTGCATAGGCTACATGTAGTGTGCCCAGGGCCAACTGTGAGTAGCAGAATTTAACTGTGAGCTTCCAGGGATGAGCCACAGCATCACTGTGGTTTTATTTTTACTATACCTGGATACTCAAGGGTCCATTCACTTGATCCAAATAACAGGAGAGACAAACAAACACTGGTGTCACATCCACACTACAGTCCCACACAGTCGTATAAAAGTGGGAAGTTTTTAATATATTCTATTCTAATGGCTAAATAAAACTGTGCACCAACTTTATGAGGCTCTAATGTTCATCAAACACCAGAAAACCAAACTGCTGGACAGATGAAAACTGACAACTTTGGTATGCTTAGGTTCTTCTGACCTGAGATTACAATCTAAATAAAAAGTTCATACTCTGTGTTTCTAGAGCATAATGACAAAGAAGTGGTGGTTGCAACACACTCACATATAGTTAGTGGTTTATGTGTGTGTCTCATGGAGGCCCTGATGATGTCGGAGCCATGGATGCGATCCTGATGGCGAAGCTGTTTGGTCTCATAGAACCACTCTCCAGTCAGGTACCTCAGCTGGCCCCTGTTACTAACAGTCTTCTGCAGGTTCCTGGTTGCAGACATGTAAGTGGGAAATGTAAAGTCACTATATAAGGGTTTGCTATGCTGCAAGCTACACTTTGGAACTTTTAGGTAGCAGATAAATGTACTTTCTAGAGTTCTATAACATTCAAAGCAGGCATAAATTCTTTACACAATCTTGTCTGTAACAGGCCAAACTAAAAGTGTGAGGGATTAGTTAGTGCTTCTCTGCTGAGTTGTTAAACATGGAACAACTCACTGGACACGTTGCTCCTCAGCCTTCTTCAGCTCAGCATCCCTTTTCAACACAGCCAGGATGGTCTCCTGCTCCTCCTCTGTCAGAAAACTCAGGTCAATCATGTTGACTGCTGCTGTGTCCTCAGCTGACGCTTTCCACTGCTTTGAGTTTGTCTCTAGCAGCTGAATATGATCACCACCTCATATGGTTCTTCATGAAGCTCCCAAACGCCTGGTTCTGTTTCTCCAAGTCAAATCAACTCAGCTTCAGCAGTTAACACAATTTTGGGACAGTGCAGTCCTTATTTACTACTCTGGAGCTTTGCTGGTTTTGGATATGTTTTGCTTCAGCTGGTGTTGTTTCCTGTTGCCATGTTTGACTCTTCTTTGACCAGATTGAGCCTGAAAGAAAGCAGCACAAACTGAGGGGGAATAGTTTTACTATTTAATATTCACAGAAAAATTTTGCTTTTAGGTTCAACAGAGGAAATTAATGGATCCACTAAAAGCAATCAACAGCATATTAATCAGCAAGAATTTAATAATAAAGTTGCTAAATCATTTTTAAGAAAGAATGATAAAAGACCACTCCTCAAGTTTCTCCAGTGTTTCCTGGGAAAGTCTTCTGTTTGGACAAAATGAGAAAACTCAATTTTGCACAATTTTCTGATTTTCTATCCAGTAGATGTTTACTGAAAAAATAATCAGCAGATCGCTCAGTAATGAAAATAATCATTGGTTGCATCCCTGGGTGGTGGCATGTTAACAAGCCTCAGTGCCTTGTAAAAAAAAAAAAAACTTAAACCCAGGCCAACATTTTTAGATGATAATTTAAATTGAGTTTCAAATAAATCACCTGTAATCACCTTGTAATCATTCTCTCTGTGTGAGAAGTACACAATAAAAACATGTATAGGTGCACCCTGTAAAGAGCAACATGTCTGATCTTCAAGCCTGATAAAACATGAACGCTCCTTTGCCTTGACATGCTACACTCACACACTGCTGACTAACCTCACTAAAAACACTGCTTCCCTCTGACTACCTCTGTCTTTCATTCCTTTGTCTGCCACAGAAGAAGGAGTAACAATGTGGAAACACATCAGCTGAAGTGAGTGTGGGAACTGCGCTCCCATCAGCAGTGAAACAACGATATATGCATTTCTTTTAAATGAGATTAAAACTAAAGGTTCTTTTTTTTTTATCGAAGCAGAGCTTTTGCTTTTCCTGTAAGAGAAGAAAAAATCTCCATGAGGAATGCCTGCAAGTTCTAACAATGTCCATGTCCACCCACATCAAAGTCGATTTTCTCTCGACTGGTTTAAAGTTTGCCATTTATTAAAGTGACTACACTTACCTTTGCTAAAAGTTCTCACTAAAAGAAGTGTCATTCAGTATGGTAGTTATGTTATTATGACTTCGTTTTAGAAAGAGTTGTGGTTGCACTGCAGTTGGCTCCCATTCTTTATTCATGATAAAAGTTAAGGAAGTTGTAATTGAGTCTTAATCTCGAATACAAGACTGCATTAAAACTGAATCCTGAGTAAAAGTACTTTACTTTCTTACAGTGAAGAATGTTGCACATCCAGTTTCTCTGAAAGGGCTACATTTTAGTTTTTAGTTATTTCCTTGTTGTGATACCTGTGACTTATTTCCTCATCACAGTCAGATTTCCTTAAGACTTAACAAGCTATATGACTCTGATTACACATACACTTTCATATTACTGTGAGAGACAAAACACCAAACATCATGTTTCTGCAACAGCAGTCCAGTACAGCCATATAATGCTGGCTGGATTACATGGATTTGAATTTCACAATCAGATCTTAGCTGTTAAGCAACCAAATCAACCATATAGAGGAAGTTTTGACTTAAGTAAACTGTATATTATACATTTTGCAATCTGCTCTGGCACCAGCTGACAAAACTTTCAGTTGCTCTTTAAGCCTCATTTCTCATTTGGATCAGAAAATAATGGTGTCTCCCTTTGCTTTAATTTTCACCAAGTGTTCTTACAAACTGCTCTGACGCTCCACTTCTTAATCTTAACAGTATAACAACAACATTAATACAACATACAGAGGAAAGCACAGAAAAGACAATATTATCTGAGCGTAAAGTCAGAAGGCAGTCGGCTCACCTCTCGTCGTTGCTCCTTGCTGACTACCAGTTGAACCAACAGGATGATGAGCTGCTGCAGGAGGGAGGAGCTGCACACAGACTTACTGACCTGTCTGCTCTGCAGTTACGTGCACAGGTTTTAAGACTCACATCAACCTTCCACACCGGAAAACAATCCTGTAAGGAAGAATATATATTGTCCATAATCCTGCCACATTTAGACATTTTAATACATTGTTCTCCACTGCTGTAATTTTACCTTTTCTGTAAAGGCTTGTGGGCTGAGAATATTTGAACAGCATTTTACCTTCATCTTTATTATTAGATATTCCTTGATAGAAACCGTGATAAAACATAAAGAAATGGTTATCATCAATCAATCAATACACAAATAGTTTAATTGATAAATACTATTATATATAGATTAATGGAAGCTAGGATTAATTAACAAATAAATCATTAAATGTACACTTGATAAATAAATAAAAACATGATGGTAATTAACCAGGGAATAATACATGCCTTTACCTTATTTCCACCTTTCTACAAATGTACCTATATTTTTGTACTTCTACATTCATTTATCTATTTCTGTTTCTTTGTTAATAAGGTCAGTGTTCCTCAGCTCACTGTAATACATCAGTTGTCATTCTTTATACTGATGCATTAATTAAAGGTCCCACACTTTCCATGTGTTTTATTTGAAGTCTTGATCCAAAAGAAGATATAGTTATGGTTTTAAAGTAGTTTTACATCTCCTCTTTCTCTCTCACACACACACACACACACACACACACACACACACACGTACTGAATATGCTGAACCTGAGCCTGCACTGCACACTGATAAGGAGGATGCAGTTTTTAGAAGTTGTGATGATTTACTTCATTTTGACTGCACAGTGCAACAAAACGGGCAATAAGAACATACGTAGCCTACCAGCTGCAGCACACAGAGTAAAACCACCAGTCACTCTCCTCCGTCAGTTGCAGCTTTTGACCACAAGGTGGAGGAAGAGCTCTATTTACTTTTCAGGTTGCAAATGGTTCAAACTGGTTTGGAGTTAACCCCCCTCTAACTTGTGTGCACTCGGTCAAATCTCTTGATTAAAGCCAGAACAGTTTATTTAGTCTGAGGCGGCATCATCATTCAGCCCTCAGACACAGACTGTGTTCGTTTTTATCACAGACACCAAATCAAGCCCTCTTCCACCTATAGGAATGATTGTCCATATTGTTTCCACAGTGGGGGGACACCACAGACCATCTGGAAGGATCTGGTCCAAACTGATGTTGCAACTCAGGAACTTCGGGTGCTGCCTGGCAGAAGGAGAAGGAAGAACTCACAGCATAACAATTCACTTTCTGCTCAACAAGTTTAGACATTTGCATCACGACCTCAAAAATGGAAATTTCTTACTTTGATTTGATTTTTTTTATTTTTTTTTTTATTTTACAAGCATGTTATTGACAATCAGACTGTAAAAAACCTTTTGGAGCATCTGCTTTATTTTATTGAAATCAAAAATTTAAAAACATGATTTTGTATTGTAAATAACCTTTTAGTTTCTCTGAGAATCCTAATCCAGAGGAAACGTTTTTTTAAATCAGTGACTGATGAACTGTTTCCCCTGCAATTTATCTTTGGAAGATAAGGAATAGTCAAATAAGGTTAACTATGTGGAGGCCACTGTGAAAAGGAAGGCTTCAGTTCAACAGTAAAGCCTTTATTAACTTGCCAATTAATTATATCATGAAAGTCAGTGTCTCACACAAACACACACATGCATCTTTCTACTGCTGAATCCAAATGAAGGGGAAGTGGCAGCAGAACAAAGAATCGTCTTATTTTTCATGGAGAGGCTTTGCCAAGCAGGATGAACCTTTTATATCAAGGTCCCTCTGTGTGTGTGTGTGTGTGTGTGTGTGTTGCACATGGATGAGCTGCTGCACCTGTGGGTTCCTCAAGCCTCCAGAATGATGAAGTGTGGGACTCTGGCTTCTCCAAGAGCCAAGGAATCCTCAGCACTTGGATCACCCATCAGTCAGTTTCCACAAATTCAGCTCCAGTACTGTTTAACTAAACATTGCCGTTAAACTCAAGAAATGTTCCACATAAAGGTCCATTTGTTTATCATGTAGTCTCTACTAATTAACTATGAAAACATTTACATAATGTAACATACATATGAATATATGTGTGAACATATATCAATACATGTACTTAAGCAACAGGTAAAATACAAAGGTACAGTATAAATTGTTTTTTATAATCAGCAGCACACACATAATCTTAATTCTATTAATGACTCATTAAGAACTTTAACTGTTTTTAAAGGCAGTCTTTTTCAGAGATTCTCTAATAAATGATGCATTACTATCCCATTAAATGGCTGCTCTCTACAGAACAGGTTTCCTTATTCCCTCTAGGTTGAAGAGCAAACTGATCCCGAGTCACTTGTCTGTTTTTATAACAGTACTTATTCCCAGTGAAGATAATTCTTGAGAAAAGAAAATTTTGGCTATTTTAGCACACACATTTGTCAGAAGAAGGTTAACTGACTTGACAGCATTTTCTTCTACATCATCAGCCAGAAAAAGACCGGCATGCACTTCCTCAACCTGCGGTGTCTAAACGTCATCTAAACGACAGTTGAGGACCAGAGCAGCTGCTCTACTCTGAACTATCTGAAGCTTCTTTTTTAGCTGCACTGTAACACACCACAGGGGCATTGTCCAGATGTACCAAAGCACTGTACAAATCTGCTTTAATGTGTTTGTTGATAGTGTTTTACAGTAATAACAGAATACAGCTCTGCTCATTTTAGATACAGATTTTCTGATAATGACGAGCACAGGGACATTTTCTCATCAACAGTGGGAGTTTAGTTTCTGCAACTGTTACGTCCCTTAGTTGGAGCTAGGGGTGACAGGAACCGTAACGTAACAAATCAAGAATTAAAACTGAGTCAATGAGTACTTGAAGGTAGTTTATTACAACCTGAAGGTCTCAACAAGGAAGTCCAATGTGGGGGAGGAAGGGACAAAGGTGGTGTGCCAAAGAAATGAACCCAATAAAACAAAATGAGGCCTCAGCTATCTTCATCTACTGAAACAAAAACACACAAAAGAAAACCTATCTACCTAATCTAAGACAAGACCCTCCAAAACAATACAGCGAGTGGCACCCACCACTAACCTAATGTTTCTAGACAAAGGAAAACTGCGTGTTGAGATGTACAGGGCACCCCAACTTACCACTTCCAACTCAGGTGGAGCCCAATCACCAATCAGCACCTGGAGGGAAACCAAGTGAGGGAGAGACAGAGAGGGAGAGGGAGAAAACAAAAACAAACAGCCTGCCATTGCCTGGCACATAACAGTAACCTACAGTATAGAATTTCTCAGATTACTCACATACAATTCATGCTTTTTTGTTTGTGTTTTGATAGTAATTTGCTCTGAATGAACCACTCATAAACAAAATTACGTTCTCTTTCAAGGCTTATGTATAAATTTGTAAAATAATTTGATGGAAAATATATTGATTAGTCTGCATATAAGGCCATACTTCATTTTGCTGTTACAAGAGGTAGGTCATTAATAAATATTAAACATAATAGCAGCCCAAAACAACTTCCCTGTGGTATTCCAGCGCTTAGAAAAACTACCATTAATTTTTCATGTGATGAGATGAATGGCTTCTACTTAATCAGTTAGTCATAGTCAATTAGATCAAATGCTGCACTAAAATCTAGTAAGTCAGCTCTCACAATCATTCTCTTGTCAATATGGCTCAACCACTCAACAGTCATTTGTGTTAAGGTTGTACAGGTAAAATGCCCTTTCCTAAATGCATGTTGGAATTCAAATTAAGACTCAGTTCACCAAGGCCAAAAAGACAAAAACCTATATTTTCAGACACATAAGTTTAATAATCCTGTCTCAACAAAGATCAGATGCTCTTGACATTTAGTTATTTTACTATCTACATTCCTGCTTACATAAAGTGGCGTCAGAGTCTTCAGACCCTTTCATTATTTCAACACTTTGTGTTTTATATTTAATTTTTAATGAGCAAAATGGCAATTTTTGCACATCAGTCTTCACTCAATAATTCAAAATGACGAAGTGAAAACATCTTTTTAGACTGAAATCTTATTTACAAAAGTATTGTACTGTAGCTCCGAACTGTGTTCAAGTGCTTCCTGTTTGCTTCAATTATCCTTTAAATGTGTCTAGAACTTGACTATAATCCACCTGTGACAAACTGAATGGCAGGATATAGTTTAGAAAGGCCCACATCTTTGTATATATAGTAAGATCCCACAATTCACACTGCATGTCAGGACAAAAACCAAACCATGAAGTCCATGGAACTCTCTGTGGACCTTCACTATAAAATTGTGGCGAAGCACAGATCAGGGCAGGGGTATAACACCATTTCTAAAACTTGTATTCCTAGGAGCATAGTGGCCTCTATAATTGTGAAATGGGAGAAGTTTGGAACAACTAGGACCATTCCTAGAGTTGGCTGTCTGGTCAAAATGAGTCACTGGGCATGAAAGGCCTTGGTCAAGGAGGAGACAAAGAACCCAACAGCCACTCTACCAGAGCTTCAGAAGTCCTCTGCAGAGATGGGAGAACCTGTCAGGAGTAAAACCATCTCAGCACACAAGAATAAAATGAGGTCTTTATGGTAGAGCGGTTACACAGAAGCGGCTTTGAGTACAAAGCATAGGACAGCCTTCTGGAGTTTATCAAACAGCATTTAAATATAATAAAGATTATCTGGTCTGACGAGATGAAAACTGAGCCCTTTGTGCTGAACACCAGACACTGATCATCACCTGGCTAACACCATGGAGTTATGAGTGTGCTCGTCAGGGTCAGGGAGACTGGTCTGAATTGGTTGGAAGCATGAATACAGCCAAACACAGAAGAGGTCCTTGAAGAAAACTTGCACACAACCTAAGACTGGGGCGATGGCTTACCTTTCACTACAACAATAACCCTGTTCCCCATAGAACATCTGTGGAGGGACCTGAAGATAGTAGTCCAGACACTTACCATGCAATCTGACAGAGCTTGAGAGGATCTGCCAGGAAGAATGGGATAAATTGCTCAAATCCAGGTGTGCTTACCTGACTTACCCAAGAAGTAATCAATTAAAGGTTTTTAATACATCTGAAAACATCTCTTATCTTAACCACCACTAGAGCCCTTGGCATCCTATCCTATCAATCGGTCAAAAAAACATTCTTTTCTATAGATTAATAAATACGGAGCCAAACGCTTGTGTGGAAGCTAGCACTTTATTGAACAAAAATTAAAAAAAAAAAAATCAAACAAAAACATAGTCTGCAGGGACAATGCAACAAATATGCAGTTAATGGATTAAGGGCCACTTTCATGTCCAGGCCATCTTTCATACCTACACCCACCCAGTCCTGTGATTGGCAGGATCAGTTCTATGTACACACAAAGCACCGATCAACAGTGCTCTACTCTACTGCACTGACCTCACCCCAACCCTACCCCCTGTTAACCTGACTTGAACATACACTTGATGCCTCCATGCCCCACATAGTCCTAAACACCCCAGTGCTCGCCTATAGAAACATGACCTAAGCATGAAAAGGACCCTGGACATTCAGGTTGGTAAAGGGCAGCAATGACCTTTGTTAAATGTAAGAATAAATTGTGCCAAAAGTATAAATGGCGATTCCTTTCTAATGCAATGCTGCCTCAATCATAAAGTGTAGTGATTTGCTCAGGTGAAAAATGTTTCCTCGCCAAATTCATAGACATCGACCCCCACAGATTTGCAGATTTGACGGTATTAATGAATCATTACATTGATACACATTCTCAGTGTGGGCCATCGAGCCACAGATAACTGTACGAGGCATCATGCGAGTACAGAGAATATTTAGTGCCACAGCAGCAAAACATGTCATCTCTTTAAACTTTATATTAACTTCTTTAAAAAAAATCAAAAAAAAAAAAAATCATCTCAATCACTCAAAATCCAATTCTACAATCAATCAAACCTATGTGTATACCTGAAGACCTTCCGCATGAAGGAAATCAGTGACTAGTAACATTTGAATTTTGCTTAATAATGTCATCCTCTCTATAGGTAATCATAAATAAATACAAATAATACACAAGGAATGTCTACTCCAAACAGTACAGAAAGATGAAAGAAAACAAAAATGCGTGGTATAAACAATAGTTTGCAATTGTTTTCCTAATTGGAGGATGCTTTAAGAAGGTAATTCTGATTGATAATTGAAAGAGGTGACTCTCCCAGCCTCACCTGGAGAACGAAGAACGAAAACAAAAAAGACACTCAAACAGTGTCTATGTATGACAACAACCCAACTTTGTTTTTTTGTCTCCATGTACATAAATAGTGATGTTAAAACCTCTCCCTTTGGGTGTTGTGTTTCTCTTAGTCCAGGATGCAGTGGGGGCTGACCTTTGTCCACATGATTTGAATGGCAACACGCACTCTTCTTCTCCTTCTAAAACTCAGACATGACTAGATGGGCACAATGTTCTCTCAGATGGCCAAAGCCGCTCCAAGTAATTTTATTGAAAGTCTTATTTGGGCCTTTTATTCTCAGTTAATTAGAAGCAAACCGCAGGTTTGCTCCAATAGTTGATGTTGTTATGAATCTTATTCAGATGGGAAAGACTTCCCCCCTCCTCAGGTTACATGAACTGCATCTGTGAATATAAAAACAACAGTGTTAACTCCTTTTTGGAACATGGAAAGCAGTTGCAGATCCAGTAATAACAGAGCAGTAGCCAGACTTCTAATGCCACCCCAATTTCTGTATGTACAAACATACATCAGCACAAATCCTACAGCAAGGCAAAAATAAAGATGGTGCATAAAGCTTTTTATTGCAAAATAAGAGCTGAAGTCCTATTGACAGCAGACTTGTACCACTGGTCATCTCAATTTGTCTGTGATCTCATCTGATGAATCTGATCAACACATGCACTTTTGATTAGTTTAAGGTAATTAACCACACCTTCTGGCTTTGTCCTATCGCAGTGTTTTACTATGACTAGGTGTGTTACAACTACTTATCTTGTATATGTACTGGACATGTCAAAATGTGAAGTGTAATTTTCAAACCCTCACATCTCAGCTTGAACTAGTCCTAAGCAAAAAGAGCTTCAGTCTCCTGCAGAGCAAAGAAACTTTGACTAAATCAATCCTCATACAACAGGAGACAAGACATGTATACAGAGTGTGCAAAGCAGCGAGCGGCGGAGTCAAGTGAGGTGACGTCTCACAGCAAAGTGTTGTGACTAGATCCAAAATCAGCCTTTTAAAGGTTCTATATGTAACATTCAGAAAACCTGTGTTATCAATAACACCAGTGGCCATTAAGTGAACTGCAGTCACTCAGCATCCTGTCGCTTGTGCTCACACACATGCTTGCACTCAGTGACATGATGGTCAGACTGGGAAAGAAATTCAGCCCCTCATGGTATTTGGATAATGCCAATTTAAGGATTACCAGGAAAACAACAAAGAGCAGTCTATCCTCCCGTTACAGCCGGATCATGTGGAGTTTTGAATGGTATTAACTGGGACTGCTGATATGAGACCGGCGGTGAAGTAACATGGGTGCAGGGAAGGAACGTCTACTGATGGCGGTGTCACACCCCGGACTCTCATGCGCACCCACAATGACACACAGAGAAGGCCGTTGAAGCCCGTGACAGGGATGGTAAAAACTTTATCACACCGGGATTTGTCCCGATGGTCCCAATGGCCAGTCTGACTACACAAGACTGAACACTATTGACAGGCATCATGTTGATAGATGACGTAACTAAAGTTACAATGTTACTATATAATACAAACTATATTTAAAACCACACGAGAAAGTATGCGAGACTAGTTTTATGTTTTTTTGAAATAGGATTTATAAAGCGTAATATCGTTATCAGCTGATGTTGACACTCCAGACGTGCTTTACTAGATTAAACTTTTTTTTGTTTGTTATGCTTTTGTGGAGTTTGTGTTGGAGTTTGTTGTGGTGTGAGCTGGTCATTTATTGACATTAGCGGACTCCGTTTCTAACCTAACCGTAGCTAGTGTTGCACAGTGTAGGTGCTGTAGATGAGGAGTTGAGGCAAGGCACTCGGAAATTTGGCCCGAGTCCTTTACATAGAAATCAATCCAGAGCTGTTATAGGTAACAGAGGTCTCATTATTGAAGTTACACTACAGTCTCTTCACACTTTGACCATAAAAAAGCGATTAAACCATCTAAATTACTTTCCTTTCTTACATATAGTACCTTTAACAGCCAGTTCTGCTCAAACAAGATTTAATTGAACATGCAGTATGTTGACACTGGAGTTGCAAGTAAGCACACACAGAAGATGAGCTGTACCTAAAGATGTTCTATAAAAAATTCTGCAGAGAGAGTTGAGCAAAGGGGTCCTTCCCTGGTGCTCTGAGGGGGCTGAGACGGGAGGGACTAGAAGTTGTGGGTGACTGAGTCACAGAGGAGGACGGAGGAGGAATGAAAGCAGAACAGGAGAGAAATGGAGACCCAATGATAAGACAGGAACTCCAGAGGAAAAGCTACGCTAAAGGTGTCTGATCAGGAAAATTAAGCTCATGCATTATCATATTTCGCACATATATAATGCACACAATTCTGTAAATGGATGTTAAAACAGAATCACAGACCTCATATTAGATCATGAGAGATACTGACTGAGAAGCGGAAGCATATAAAGAAATACACTAATGCCCATGTTATCCAAAAACATTTTTCATTTCTTTAGTTAGAGTGACCAATAGGTCACATGCATCATGTACGTCATTCATTCACCTAGTCTCTTTCCATCACACTTTGTTGCATACATCAATTTTTTCACCTCAACCAAGAGTAAATACCTTTTTTTTTCCCAATTCCAGGCTTCCACTCAAATTTTTTATGCTGAAAAACGTTGAAAATACATATAAATAGGTGGATGGAAACATTTATAAATTGATTCGGAGGTTTGCATGGAACCAAAGTAACAACAGGAGTGGGAAAAATGTATTAATTCATTCATTCATTCATTAAAAGTTGGCTTGTGAATGTTGTTTAGCAGCCAGACTCAGATTTAAGAGCTTTGAAACTCACAAATAAACTCTCCTGTGGGGAGCACAAGTCCCATCTCATAAAAAATTACCAGCACACTTGGATTTCCTCTGAGAAATTACACCAAACTCCCTAAAACCGTGGTACGAATCTAGGGAAGAACATCCCAGAGCTAAGGCAACTGAACACAAATGTCAACATGATTCTCACAGGCTGGGTCACCGAGCTCAGCTGTGGAAGGAGAGAGACAGTACATGTAGACATGTCGCTTACCTGTGCACCTGGATTGGAGCCGAAGGGGTTGGCCGGCCTCATTACAGGCTGGGTGTACATCATAGTGGGCTGTGTCATCATCATGGAGCCCATGTGGGGAGGCTGATGGTAAAGAAAACACAGCAGACAATGTGTGAACTATTGTGCCTCAAACAAACAAACAAACAAACAAAACAAAACAAAATAAAGACACATCCCCAACTAAGGTTCAGGGGTTAGTTACTACCGTGCATGGATATGTGAATATGATGAGACAATAAGAAGAATCTCTTGTCCTCCTCGCTTGCTTGCAGGGTCTGTTTGTGTGTGTGTGTGTGTGTGTGTGTGCGTGTGTGTGTGTGTACTCTTTCTATTTTTGTTCTAAACCATGATGACATTTCAGCCGGTCTTCCCAAATTCAAAGGGCTGTTTGATGGTTCAGACTTGGTTTTAGGGTCCAGGTTAAGTTGGGTTTAGGTATTTAGTCGTGAAGGTTAAGGTTGAGGTAAGGGGGGTAGGGAATGCCTTAAGTCACTGAGTATCCTCGCAACGATAGAGAGCCCAACATGCGAGTGTGTGTGTGTGACAGGAAGTGAAAACTTGCTGGGTATACAGTCCCAGCTGACTTACCATTGCATATGCCATCATGCCTGTCGGTGTGGTTGCAGGGAAGGCCATGACAGACGGTGCCTGAGGTGACACAAGAATCAAGTAAATTCCTGCTACAGAATCAGGACACAGTGACACACAACTCACATCTAGCAGTTTATTATTAGATTATCACATTTTATTTAATTACAATGACCAAAGTGAACCTTTACAAATCTATTCAAGAATACAGAGAATATACCATGACGAATGAAGAATTCATTCAATACCGACTCCTCCTACTCCAAATTTCTACTTTTAAAAGAGCAGTCACATGACAAAGCTGAACTTGTTAGGACTTGTGAAGCTTGCTGATGCTTTTTACTGCTTCATTCCAAACTCTGTGCACCGTCTTTCTGCGTAGTTTTGATAGTAAATCGAGACTGCAGCTTAAATGAGAGCATTAGGGAAGATGGATGGCAGATTCTGCAGACTGTGAGAAAATGACAGCAGGATTCAGCCTGTGTGGAGATTTATGAAGAACTTCTGCTGATGTTATATGCAGATTCGGGGCGGATACAATCTTACAAACTTTTAAAGACATTTTTATCGCAAAAGAAGGACAAAGTTTAATACCTGTTTCAAGGTCAAAGATTGACTGAAAATCTGTGTGGAATAGAAGCGAGCTTACAATCAGCTACATTCATTTGTCGACATTTACAGTTTATCATATTTTGTCAGCCCTTCCCAGCTGTATATAACCATTATTGCTTGTAATAAAAATAATCAATTAATGTAAACTGGAGCCAGATGAATGGATTAAAAATAAAATAATTCACTAAATTAAGTGAATCTAGGTTTTTCCTAAAAAGCCCTTGCCTACTATGAGTCAAGCATCTGAGCTGCTATAGCTTGCAGTAGTGGCCATGTTTAAAAAAAAAAGGATTGAACAGCTCAGTCCACGGTCAGACCAGTAGTATATAATATCTTCCAACTGCCCACAACAACACTGAAAAAAAAAATTATAAGTAATTTTACTGTATATAGCAGAAATTTAAGATGCTTTATTAACTTCTAAGTCCTCTTTTTGAGACTGCAGATTTCCTGGCTATTTATTATTTGATCAATATCATTCTAAAAGGGTAAAGACATGTTTCATGTTGAGTGTTAACTCCAAAACATCAAAGTGGAAAAAAGGGTCTGAAGAACAGCATTTATCCACAACACACTGACGCTTTCCACAGAAAATGTGTCAAAAGTTACCAAAAGACTGCATTCACAATACACTGCTGATCTTATAACAGCTAGCTATATTTTTTAAACAGGGCACTGACGGACCGAGGTAAAGGAAAGCAGAAAGCTGAGTGTGTTGTGTCTTGGAGGTAGAAGCTCATCACTGGCAGGTGCAGGGCTCCTTGTGAAAAGAGATTAGAGAGAACAAAAGTGGAGACTCTTTCTCTGAGCAGCCCTTGCTTGTGATAACAGCCCCTGCAGTGATAACAAACCCAGATTTGTCCAACGCCCAGCCCTCTCGGGAAGGATACGTTTCATTAACTATTCAGTCATTGGCTGGGGAGGCACAAGTGAGTCAGATGTGACACTGGTGCCAAAATTTGCGCTTTCATCACAGACTGTGCTTGTTTCACTGAACAGAGAGCGCTCCTTCAGAATTCCTCCTCGCTGACAATGTTTGGTTTGTCTCAGCGACATCTCACTCAGCGGCCCACAGATAGTCAATAACAACATGATTAGGATTGTTTTTGCATCATGTCCTGGATTATCCTTTTATGAGTGATGGCTGCTTCTTAGTGTATCACCAATTTCTTTTGACTCGCTTCAACAGAGATATGCATTTTCAGCTTGATCACTGTGACTATAGTAAGAGGTTGGACTGTTGGATTTGACTTCACCAAAGACAGAATGCAAACTAAATATTTGTAAAAAAAAAAAAAAAGCATGGTAAAAGAGATTAGAGGGAAGGCAGAACAAAGGTTATCAGTGAGATTCAGATCTATCACTGAATAGCGAGAGTTCATTCATGAGACTTTTCTCACTTTAGGAGAGGCTTTATTCAGACAAACAAATCCAAACTACTTACTGCAGTAACCTGTTCTTTTCACCTCTATACTATAACACAATATGGCAAGACAGGTAAGACACTTATGATCAAATGAAAACGTGGCATGGTAAACTATGTCTACACACGATGAGCTCAAGAGAGTTCAAGTGAGACTGGAGTTTCTCATCTGTTTAACATAAATACTGACTGATTTATACATACAGCACATACAACACAGCTCTTTTTCCACATTGATCAATAGAAGGTGTCAGATTGTTACAATACTGACTAAGAACAGTGGAGTGTTTTGTTATATTAGGCAACCACAGCTGGAAAAGTCATTTTCATTCTTCTCCATTCACTATTTATGAGAGACAACAATACTTGGCTTGGCATGAAACAGCCTGGGTTTTATCATCAGTGTAATCATCAGTTCACAAAATGCAGAACTGCATTCAGGACCACTGGCTTCAGTCAAAACGTACACAACTGTGGTCACAACAACCTCAGTAGATATGTCTCATAACTGAGTCCCAGAGAAGAAAAATCCAATGATCCTGTTAAGAATCCACACAGAGATATGATTCAGCATTCTGGATGGAGTTTGGATCTCATCAGTAGCTGATTCAGTGGTTTTCTTGTTGCAACAATGAATTACGTCTTCTGAGTTTGACTGGCTTCTTCTCTAATAAGTCAAAAATAGTGACTTTGAAAACAAACAGCAACCATTTCAGTGCACTAAAGTCAGTTGCTCTGCAATCAATCTGCAGTCATGTGAAACAGTAAGGGGATGAGGGAAATGAGCCAAGACTCCAGACCCACTGGAACTGTCCTTTTGAGAAACCATCCAATGGAACATCATAGGCAGACACATGAGGTTGTGGTTATTATGACACCAGTTACAGGGAGTAAAAGACACTTAGAAACAAAGAAAGCACAGTCAACAATTCAGGAAAAACTGGAGACCATCCAGGAAAGCATTTACTCCCAAAATCACCCAACACCTTCTACTGGCAAGTCAGCAAGAAGAAGCTGGCAGGGAAAGCTTGACTGGTCATTTCTTGGCAGACAGAAAAGAGACTAGATTTTAAGTAACAAGAACTCGATATTGGTTTAAAGCTCTAATAAAATAATCTCAAACAAACTGGCTGGTACTAGACGGAGCCCTTGGCTGCTGCATGCCATTGCTGCAGTGTTAATGTAGCCCTGACGGTGTGCTGTGGCTGGTAGCGATGGTGTGGCCTCTGGACAGAGTGGTGCAGCTGAATTTGAAGACGTTAATATCAACAAGTGCAGGCCAGTGTTGGTCAGAGTGCAGGAAAAGGCTTAAAACATATGTATAGTAGACATGGACTTACGTATTGTGGAAAATACATGGTGCTCTATAAGTGTGGCCCAGAAGAACAATTACATGTTGTAACAGTCAGACAGACAAAACAATAGCTTGATACATAGACAACAGACAGAGCAAACAAACATTGATATGTCAACATTCATAAATAAATAAAAAATAAAATGCAATATAGGTTTAAGCTCTATCATCAGTTGGATTACTCAAGGTGAGAATTACTAGCCACTGGTTGTCATCAGCTGATTCTAGTGACTAGTTTCTTCTCTCTTGCTGAATGTAAAGTTTCGGTTGGACTGAAATTAAAGCAGGACTATAAAATCTACAGAAAATACCAGATTTACCTTGATAACAATACATGTAAAATAGTAAGTAATTAACACATTGGTGCATGTATTTGGACAGACAGAGGCAGACAAGTTGTTGGCTGACTGGTTTGTTGAACTATTTTGATGTCACTGGTTCTTAGAGCTTTTGACAGTTTATAGACAGATATTGAGAAGTGCAATCTGAGTACATTAACTGCAGGAGCTTAATGACCTCTAACTTCAGTGTAGCTGTTTTATTGGGCTCTGGTTTTGTTTGAAGTGTTCTCCGCCCCCACTGAGGGAGCAGTCCTGTGACTAAATTTTGACTCTGAAATGGAGATGATACTAAATCCAATGTATCTTTTGGTTGGTTGCAGTGCAACAGCTCATTTGCAACATTGCAAACACCGCAATTAGCGAAACAGCCATGTGTTTAAATAAGCACATATGGATCCCAGGAAGAATAGCTGCTGCAATGCAAAAGCTAAAGGGGACCTTTATAAACAAACAAACAAACAAACAAGTGTATTTCAATGTAGTGGTAATATTCTGATTCAGAATACACAACATGCATGCTTTGCTGCCTTGCTATGCATTTGTCTGTGTAAACTGTAGATTATTGATTCACAGTGTCTGGGAGTATGTTAGTAGTTTCACTTCCCAGTAACATTTGCAAAGTTCAGTTGTTTTGGTATTTTAACTTAAGACCTGGTCAAAACCTTGTATCTGTCTGGACTGTGTAAAGCTAATGTGTGAAATTGAGGATGTAGTTGAAAACTGTGGTGGGGCCGCAGTAAACAAATACTTTTGACAGAAAGTAGCTAAAGCTGCAGGAAAAGTCGATAAATGATGGTAGATGATGCTGATTAGCATATTCATGAGGTCAACATGTTCTATCATCATTCAGCCTACTGTCAGCAGGTTTCAGCTCTTTATCTGTTTGTTTCTCTCCGTTCTCATATATAAAGTATTTTAATATAGCTTAATTCACAATAAAGCTGTTAAATCTCATTTATATGTTTTTTCTGTTTCTGTTGTCAGACAACAGAAACAGTTTGAAACAGTGACTGAAACATGAAACATAACTACATATTAACCAGCAGTCACTTCCAAGCTGCTGCTCTGCTGCTGCTAAAATCCTGATATTATGACTACAACGTCATCTGACAGAAATCACCAAACACAAAAGTTAAAGACAGACTGTGCTGTGATTCCAGCTATATTTACTGTAAATGATCACTCAGAGAGAAGGTTGGAAGCGATGGAATATCTTTCTTATTTAGTCTCAGCCTCTGTCTGGGTAACAAACTGCTGCTCTGCCTCTGGAGACTGTCTTCTATAGGAAGTAGATTTGTTCAAAAAGTCCTCAGATTTGTTGTTAGGTGCTTTTAAAGAGCAGCACTTGGTCGACCAGTGATGTAACTTCTCACTCACGGACATCCGAGGATGTAGCGCTGGACTGTGGCTGCTCCAGCCAATAATCACATAAGCTGTTCTACTAAATTAGAATTAATTTTACTAGATAGCAGGGCAGCGGGCCCAAAGGCTGCATCACTGTATTTTATTCTTCTCTTGAAAAATAAGCTCAGATGTATTTGTGCTGCATCCTGTAGTTTGTTCTAACACCTGTTGTCTGTCCCACAACTGGACTACACTTACCCACCAGAAAGCTCATGAAAGTGATGATGACACCTTTTCAATGACACATATCAACAAGGTTCTGCTTTGCAGCACTAACGTGTTACAAGTTCTTAAAATTTCAAATTATGGGCAGCTCCAGGTTACGGGTCGTTCAGTTCCAACAGGACAAGGCCCTTAAAGTCAGTATGACATTCAAACTGGTGGTAATTTGAGTAATTTGGCTTACTGTCCAAGCTTAACTGAAGCCCCCATATTCTCATGTGACTATGAAATAGAACCACTGGTCTAAAAGGCAGCAAACAGAAAAATAAATCAACCATATGGGCACAGAGAGATGATATTCCTACCATGGTCGCAGGGTTCCAGGTGGTGGAGGGAGCTGTCTTGGGCTGCCAGTTGGTTCCGCCTGTCAGCTTCTTCTCACCAGGCTGACTCCAGTGAAGATCACTACAGAGATGGAGTTAAACATTAGCCCTGTTCAGTATGCTGTACCAGGTACATGAAGTTAAATATTACTGGAGTGCACTTACTTCTTTGCTGTGCCATTGCCAATTCCCAGATCTAAAGAGGACAAGAGGAAAGTAATGAATGCACAACCATGAAAACAGCCCACCTAATTTACACAAGACATAAAATGTAGAAAATGCTTTTTTTATTATATTATTATATATAAAATTTAGTGAATGTTTCCATTTACTGTTTGGTACAAATTTCACCTCTTCAAATAATTTACTTATTGTGCAATTTGTTCTACTTATTACACTTTTGGGGTCATCATCACAAAAAAAGAACTTACTGCCGACAAGATTGGCCAGTGAGGAGTCCAGGTCATTGGACACCAATTTGTTGGGCTGTTGGCCGTCTGGGGTCATACCCTGATTGGGTGAGGAAGCTGCTGTGGGTTTGAGGATGCCACCTAAAACATCTTAATCAAAAGGGGGCCGGATAAAGGGAAAGGAAAGGAGGGGAGGGGAGGGTAAGAGGTTGGGGAGCCCAGGACAATTGAAGACACAATACAAAAGACAATACCACAACACACAAAGACAAACACTCGACAATACATAAAATGCACACACACATACACACAGAGAGAGGGTGTTGAGTGTGGATGAGGCAGTAAGCAGGGCACCAAGAAAAAATACACATCAAGCCAAGACTGTGAGAAGAATGTGTGTTTAGTCAACTCACCCAGTCATGCATATGCCATGAAATAAGCCAAGACGCCCGGGAGTGTGTTTAACCCCAGGACAAGAGAAAAGAGGAAAAAATATATGAGATTGTTAGCAGCCTAAAATCAGTGAGGATGTGTAAGAGATTCAAGCTGCTGAACGTAGTATCTAGAAAACATCAATGAATTCTTGTCAAATTAACGATGATACATTGGCATTAATACACATTAAATACACTAATGAGGCAAAAGATGAAACAGTTGTCAACCTCAGTCACACTCCAGTGGCAATGTTAGTGACACTGTTTTACAAATTTCTGATTAATCATAATTTATGTGATTTTCTTAAAAAACATTTCGGTATTACACAATGTTAAACACAGTGTACAGGCCAGTGTTTCCAGTGATAGGTTCATTTGTTAGTAATTACACCCATGTATATCTAACCAATCTATTCATTTATTTATTTTGATTTTCAAATATTTCTCACATTAGAATAGTATCTCTAAAACCTCAACTAAATTTTTTGTTTATTTTTGTGACTTTTAGAGCCCAGTGGAAGTAACAGTCATCAGTAGACAATAAATTATCAGAATGCGAGAAATTATTTCTATGGCCACAGAAAACACATGCAACAGATTAAAAAGCACAATTTTCTGTACCTGTGCATGCTAAAAACGGATGAGACGGCTGAAGTACATGACATGAGGATGTAATCAAAGATAAGAAATACTTGATGTGCTTGGTGGGACATTTCAGAAACCTCCCACCTACATCACTGTCGTATGATTGTGCAATGCAGTGAAAATATCTACTGGAGCTTCCACTTGGTTCTAGGGGTGGCAATATGACCAAAACCACACTTCATATGTGTCAATGACGCCTTAAGCCAATCAGGACAAAGTGCTGTCGTCACAGAGATGGTTTCCTGCTGATGCAGCTGGAGGAGAGCAAACTGCAGCGTCTGACTCAGAAAACTGCAGCCACCTCGCCCCAACCAGGTTTTAATGTCATGTGACATGGTGACATTCCACAGCGTTGGTGGAAAGCACTCTAAATTTCTGATGAACGTACACTGATTTAAGTCCAGCATGAATCACACTAAGTCAGCACTGTGTTTAACCTGTGGGTGTGACATCATTCATGAGGTGTTGTGGGAAGTAAATCGCCTTGTGTGCGTGTGCTTAGACAGTATTGCAAAATCCATATTGTGGACTTTGGCGAAAATGACCGATTAGATAGATCACCCTACTTTGTTCTGAGTATGTCAGTGAAGGAGGGATGGGCAATCATGACTAATCATTTGATCAGTTAAAACTGCAGTGTAGGGTTACCTTGAAATTTTTGAATCCTTATAATCCCTCTATATTTGGCTGATACATGTATGAGTTCATACAGATCTCATTGAGAGCGAGGGAAGATTTCTTCTACTAAACCATCTTTTCAACAGGATAATTCAAAACAGATTGAAGGAGTGGGCTAGTTATAGTATAGGATAGTATTAAGTATAACCACACAAATGCAAACCCTTTAGCATTTCATGTTCTGGCATTTTCATGTTGGTGATCAATAATACTTCCTTATTTGTTTGTCTATATAACAAAAGCCTAATTAAGAGCCACTGGAACCAAACATCTGGTTACTTCCTTGAAAGATTTTCCTTGTTCAGAATTCCCATTCAGAGTTTACATAAACCACACATACTGACACACAAGCCCACCAAGCACTTTGATTTTCCACAGTCAACACGATGGAATTAATCTGTTACCAAAACCTTCAGTGTGCAGCAGGAGAGGATGATGCCTGCTGGGAAAGAGGAAGAGAAAATGTCACATGTGTAGAAGTACTTACCTGTAGAATCCAGGTTGTTGGCATTGGTGTTGCCAAATACAGAGTCAAAGTCAACATTAAGGCCTCGAGAGTTCTGTGGCTGCTGTGGTGTTGTGGAGGCTGTGAACCCTGGTGAAGCCAAAAGAAACCTAACAGTCAGGATTCAGATACTGATACTACAACTCCTCTGTTCCTCCCAAGACAACCACAGCGTGGAAAAAACACACACAATACTTGGAACTCTTCTTATTAGACCCAGTGACAATCGTATAAACCATTTACTTTTCAGTATTTGACACAAAAACACGACTTACCAAGGCTATTCTACCTTAAAAACAGTGATGATGTTGTGTATTTATTGTATAAAGTCACCCATGTTATACTGTCAATTTCTTTGCCTAGTAAGCACACCATTACAGGACAAATCAGCCATACCTGAGCTTGAGAGCAACTGTACTTTAATAAAGCTGCTCTCTTGCCCTTGTAGATAAAACAATCTGCAAGTTTAAACTTGCCTATTAAATATGCCATAAAATTCTACCATGAGGCAACCCTCCTGATCAATGCTGTAGATTCATATTGATCAGTTGCGGAATATTTTTGTTATTTTGCTAAGACCACAGGTTAAGGCTGATAGCACCACATACACGGTAACCTGTTTCTCAAGGAAAATTAATTTTCTGAAGGGCAACAACCACTGGCGTGATATGATGCATGTCAAAACACCCATGTCTATTGTTTCTATGTAATAACACACAGCAGGGGTCTTGACACAGGTCGATGTGTCAGGATACTGTCCTTCTTCCCAGCATCCTCTCTCACGAAGGCTCAAAAGAAACAGCAGTTTGCTCCCTGTATCGCCATGTCCTGGCTACTGTGGCTTTACCACTACTTCTATATATACACAGGTGACTAAAGACACAAAGCTACAAGACTGTGTACTGCATTTTACACAGAGTACCTATTTCCCTCTAGTTGCATGGTACAGACAACATAAAAAAGCAACATAAAGTATGTCAGTAAGGTGTTGGATCAGTATGTGCCACCACAACAGTTTCAGTGCTTCTTGTCATTGACTCTCCAAGTCTCTGAATTGTACTGGAAGATGAACACCATTCTTCCTAAAGATAATCCTTCATGTGGTGTTTTGATGATGGTGGTGGAGAGTGCTGTCTAACAACTCAGTCCACAGGTGTTCAGCTGGGTTGAGATCTGGTGACTGTGAAGACCACGGCATGAGTCACATCATCTTCATACTCAGGATGACAGTACCCCCATCCGCAGGGCACAAGTGGTCACTGATGGTTTGTTTCTCCACAAAATTGTTAGGTTTTTCCTTTGCTTAGTCACCCGTCTGTAGTATAATTTTTCTTTAATGAATGAAGTGTACCACAAACTACAGTTTATTTTAGTTTCTTTTTTGTGCTATTTGGTAAAAATACATTTAAAAGTGTGTGGCTGCATGGTATCTGAGGCTACTGTAAGGAGAGGGAACTGTAATCTGCGTCTTCCTTGATCTATTGTTCAACGTATATTTGTTGAGGGTCAAGTGAGTAGGAAACATTTTTTGATTCTGAGAAACTCCAAAGCTAAACAATTAATTGATCAGTCAGTAAATTATGAGCATAAATGCCAAACATTCTCTGGTAAACATTTGGGTTTTGGACAAAACAAGACATTTAAGGACGTCACATTGGGCTTTAAGACAGTGTGATGGATATTTTTCACTACTTTTTGACTTTTGAGATTATATATATATATATATATATTATGGTGGATTTCAGAGAAAGACGTGCAACACATCGATCAGTCTGGGTGTACCTACCTCTGAATAGACCACCTACAGCAGGGGGCTCAGATTGGAAGAGGGTGGTGTAAGGGTTTGGCCCACAAAAGGAGTCTGACAAACAGCAACAACAGCAGACATGCAAAGAACCAGAGAGAGAGGGAAGAGGGAGGAAGATGGGAGAATATTATGTAGATATGACACTAGAAAAAAAAGCAATGAAAGAGCAGCAAGGAAGCCAAGGAACTGTGGAAACAGCTATTTAGAGAGGAAAAACAAAGATCAGGATCTGCAGGACAAAAGCAGAGGAAGCCGCCACTCATCACAAGGCTAGACTAAATACGGGGAGAAATTAAGGGCAGCTCACACTGGTGGCTAACCACAATGCAATGCAGGCTCACACCCTCGGACTTGTAGGAAGCAGGGAGGGAGGAGGAACGCTCTGATTTCATTAAAAGACACCATGTCAATTCAGCTCTACTCATGACAATTCACATATTTTACACAATATATCTTGCAGGTCAGCAATCTAGTAGCCAGATGGTCATCCACCATAGTACCTGTGATAAATGTCTCTATCTGTGCAGCAGTATCAAGATCAGATGCCAGAGAAGAGCTTGAGTCAATACAGGGAGTGTAATGATCTGAAGACAAATAATTCTGCTGATAAAGATAGACAATTATGCAACAAAGAGTTTAGGCCTTTGAAATACAAACTGAAGAATGATAAAGAGATGAGAAAATTGGAATTGCAAGAAACATTGGGAACTCAGCCTAATTGTGGAAGGAAACAAATGTTTGGAGTAGGGCAGCATGCCAGATCTTTGATGAATGTGAGAAAAGTGTCAAGAAACTGTATGTTCTGACCATTGACCCTAAACCACCTCAGGCATTTTCTCCATTTCTTTCCCTACGGCCCTGAAATATACTCGTCTACATAGTCACTCCATAGCAATTTTAAATCACACAGTGAAATCACCAACAATAAATCATCAACCAGGACACAGCGCACATTATGCTGTGTGAACACAAAATTAAATCTGCACTGTTAAAAAAGAGAAAAGAGAAAGAAGACACAGCCAAACAATCCCACCGAATACTTCATAGCTAGGTGTCCAACAGGACACACTACCAGCGTGTAAAGGATGCCGTGGACAGGCGGACAACAGATAGTGTGATGAAAGGGTTTGAGTTTGGAATGGAGTTAAAGGAGAGGTTAGAAAAAGTGCATGCAAGATGACATGCAGGGGAAAATTGCCAGTGATGCCGTGATAGGATGATATCATGCACTCTGATGCACTGCTCTTATTTGCCCAAATTTCAGGTCTGGTGAACGGTTTTATCAATAGTTTAGTCCACAGGTTACAGGTTTAGTCCACAGGTTACAGGTTTTCATTATCAGAATGGTCAGGGTTCAGCCCAGGGGCTGATATCTAACAACAATAAAAGCTGCATGTGGTGATTGTGTTAAGAATGAGTGTCAATCTGAGGAAGTTTGCATAATAAAAGTGGCATGGTAATAAAGATGTAATTATGTAGCAGTCCATAGTCCATTTAATAACAAGCTTTTATACTTATTACCTTTATCTACATTCAAAATGTTGGTGTTTGTCAGGCCTGAATCTATGCACATCAAGTGTGCAATAACGAGAGCACTATGTGGCCTAATCTCTTAAGTGGCAAACACTGTTGCTATGTATGTCAACTACATTATTTACAAACCCTCTGATATGAAACTGAAGTGAAAAGTACACAACATTATAAAGATATGTGAGATAAGGCTCCTACTGAAACTCAGCACGATGTTAGGGCTGCCCCCACCAAGGATCTTTTAAGTCGTCTTAAGAGTTTGCACTTGTAAATGATGCATTAACTCTGGGTGGGTTGGGGCATCTTCTGTATATTAATCGGTCAGGTGCTTGTGGTTAATTGATTCACACTTTATCTTATAATAGCAGCCGCCCCACACCATACTCCATATTCCTACACCATGACTCATGTTTTACTCACGTTTGAATGTCTTTTTTCATCATGTGGGATGTGTAAACACCAGTAAAAGTTAGTGTCTTGATCGTAGCTGTTATAATAAGCTACAGCACCGCGAAGTGCTGACAGTGATGTCAGCTGGACATCGGAGCTGAGAGTGCTGCATCAGGTAAAAGCAACAAGTCGCACTGCCATCCGTTTCCATCACTGTCTCTACTTCTATCACAGTGAGTTTGGTGGTTCAGTCATTTTAAGACATGACTCAGGTTGTGGAGTTTACAGCCTGTCACACTGTTGCCCCTGCACTGCTCTGTGTACTGTGAGGCAACAAAAAAAAAACAGTGCAGTGGATCAGCTAATATCTCAGGGTCTTCTCGACTAATGCATCAACTTTTTGACTTTTAGGAAAAATCGAGATATTTTGAACTGTTTTGTCTGCAGTCTCCCGGTTATATTTTCACAATAACATTGTGCTGGTTACGCTAATAGCGTATTGTTCGGAAAAGCTAAAAGCTAAAGCTGTCTGTATGTAAGTCTAACAAATTATATTAGTTTACCATGAATTTTAAAATGTGGCAGATTGTTGTAAACTGAGCATCTGTCTCAGACAAACCAGCCCAATCAATTCAAATCCTGTTCTGGATATATATTTATTTATTTTATTTATTTTTTATTTTTTAAAGAACCAGTAATAGTATGAGCTGGTTCAATAAAGATATGGATAAGATAAAAATCCTTCCAATACACATCCTTACATCTGGTTAGTGGCTGGCTTAGGGAGGATGAGCACATCACAATGCAAATCCCTCCACCAGTGTTATTTTGTGATTATATGATGCACAGTGAGATCAGTCACAAAAATGTGAAGGATGACTTCATTTGTAAGTGTTGTCATTTCATTAGTAGGGAGAGCTTTTTAATATGTGTTTTGTGCTTGCAGCTGCTAAATACTCTCATAAAGCCATAAAGTCGTCTGCTGCTACCTTAGAATTTATACAGAATAAGTGTTTAAGAAAATGTTAAGGCCAGAGTCTTCAGAGATAAACTAATCTATCTACCATAGATTAATCTATCAGACTATGTGATAAAATAGTCGATAGATTAATCAATAGAAAAATAGTCATTAGTGGCAGCCCTAATGGCATATGCAGATCAGTTCCACATACAAATCAGGCATGAGTTGCATCCTGTATTTAAAGGTACAGTGACGTGATAAACTAGCAAGCAACATTCTGCAGCCACTTACATGACCTTAAATTAAATGTGAAACTTTTTTTTTGTTTACCTTTAATAATTAAATAAAAATCTGACATGCAGATATAGGTATATTTTGTTTTAGCATGTGCCAATGTTAGCAAACAGTTCAATACACTACACAAAATCAATTCACATATACATGATCTGAGAATATAAATCTGGTACATTATTTACATATTTAATTACTTATTGTGTCTGATGAATAATGATATAACAATGTTTACAGCCAGGGTTTGGGAAATATCCGTCCACCTCAGAGCACAGATCACACCTGCTGGGATTAACATGAGTAAGCAGAATGAGTACATTTGTGGGCCCCTTGGTTGATGTTTTACAGAAAAAGTAAAACGCCACCTACAGTTAATATATGTATAATATATGACCAACACTTCACGAAAAAGACCATTAACAGAAGCATATTCCAGTACTGGGTTTTAAATAGTTACCTTTAAAAAAATACTTATGTTCAGTATTGTATACATGTATGCGTGTTTGTAAATGTGGAAGCAGTGTGGACTGTTGCAAAAGCAGAGTGGAGCTCTGACCTCCCCATGTGTTGTTGGTGGAGAGAGGTAGCGGCTGCTGGAAAGCTGGCTGCAGGTCCAGAAGGTCGTTGGCTCCCTTGGATGTGCTGGAGGAAACAAGCAGGAAAATGAGGGTATAGACGATAAATCAGTCACTCATTAACAAAACATCAGGTTCTCACCTCAGTTGCTATTAGAAGAAACTAATACAACTGCAATTGTTCTCAGCATTTAAATTTTTTTTTTTTTTCTGATGTTAAAGCTTCTGACAATGTTATGTTTACATGTTATGTTGCCCTTATTTGTAACATAGCAGTACAATATTTCAATTTTTATTGAATTTGCTTGTGCTACATCTAATGTCATTAGTGCTGCTGCAGCAGTGTCCCAGTTTCTATTAAGGATCAAAGATCTGATCATAAACAACTAAGAACTACGAATAACTGGTAACAACCTTCTACTTGCATCGTACCATGATTTCAGAACCAATGTTAGTTTTGCATACTGTTACACCACTAATTTTGAACTAAATAATAAATGTTAATCTGCATCTACATGTACAAGCATTAATATCCCATTTAAGACATTTGGAGAAGCTCCGTCACCGGATGGTGATCGGGTGCAGGTGCTGTGGCCTCACCTGTTGGTGGAGCTGTGGGTGGAGAACAGGTCAATGGCAGGAGTTGAATTGATGGTTCCATCCACTGTGGAGATGGGAGAGGAATTTGTGGTTGCTGTAGAAGGATTCTTCTGGAGCTCTTTCAGACGCTGCTCCTACAATAATTAGGAGGCTAGTGTTACCAACACACTGTCTAACCCATATAAGCTACTCAGTATGACAGTATTTAAATCAGCTGTTAACAGAAGAGTCCTACTACTCAAAAATCACAATTGCTGTGGCTATGCATTTGATTTGCATTTTCTTTTAGCTCCACTTCTGATGATCAACATTATGAAGAGCATGCCACAGCCTGCTACACAAATGAAACACAGAGAGGGAAGAGCGCAGGCAGAAAAACTCATGCCAAACATTGAAAACAGCGAAAACTATGACACAAAGTGAGCACTGCTGCAGATTTGGGAAAAAGCTTCCTCAACAGACGTCCCCAAAGCCAATGTCTCCCACCTTTTCATACGCAGAACAAAAATTTCAACTAAGGACTATACACAGTATGCACCGCTGGACAGTGCTGCTCTGGCCTGTTCAAATGAATGTAGGTGAATGAGGAAAATGTACTTTCAGTGCTTTTAGGCGAGCCTGCTCTTCCTCCAGGGCGGCTTGTTTTTCCCTCTCGTCCACTCTGGTAAAAGATATGCCGGTGTTGGCCAGGGAGGAGACAGCATTGGAGAGGGTGCTAGCCCTGAATCAAGGGACGGACAAGGAAAACATTGACTGATCAAGAATCACGTCAGAGCTCTTGAAAACACACTTTTGAACTTGACCCTTGAACTGGACATCTGTATGCTTATTGCTTAACCTAACTGTAGTGTTCCTACCGAGTTCTGATTTGTGACACATACATTGACACTTAAAAAAACAAGCACATTTTTATTATCTTCCATGCTGGAAAAAACAAAACAAAACAAAACAAACAAAAACAATAAACTAACTTTTAATCAGTGCATTACTATCAAGTTGCTGAAGCAAATATGGCCTCTGCTCTGAGCCTAGATGGCAGGGAGCCAATTCAAGTGAAGAGAGATGAGGCAGACCTACCTGCTGGCTGCTGTTGAGTCTTTGACTTTCTTTCCCTCTAAAGAGGCCAAGTGTTGTTCCAGGGCATCCAGCAGGCTGCTGGGGGCCTAGCATGAATGTCATTGACACACATTAAGTTTCAAAGGCTGAGGAAAGCCTAATTCAAGATGTCTTCTGAAAAAATAAGAGAAAAACACTGAAGCATGCCAAGTTATTGCCAAGAGTCCACAAACAGAGCTACTCTCAAATACAGAGACAGAGAGAGAAAAGGTTTAGATACTTACACAAACTGTGAACTGAAAATGGAGAGATAGAAGGAAGGGAAAATACAGAAAATAAAGGTGGTAACAGTCAAGATATTATAAGGAAAACTTTTGGGAGAAAGCTACCTGATTCTAGTTCATCTGCTACAAAATACATAATAAACATCTAAGTTGCTGAATAATATTCACTACATAATTCAGATTTCAATTATCTATATAAGATGGGTCAATTATATCCCACACTAAAACCCTTGATTCACACCTTTATTTGCTGTATGACGTGCACAGTCAGAAGTTAGTGTGATGTTTGTGCAATCATGGGCTCATGCATTGCCTGCCTGCTGAGCAAAGCACTTGGTGTTAAAACTAGTCCAGCCTGAAGCTGCAGGGATTTAGCAGCATGAGAAAGGATAATAACCACATTTTGAAAAGTCTTATTAAGGAGATCACTAAGCCAGTTAGAGCACAAATAATAACCCCAGCATATTCAGTGAAAGCCTGTAACTATGCCTCGAGATATTACAGTGCATGGTTAGTGTACTGCAGTTTTAATGCTACTCGATCAACTAAAACATAAATACGGCCGCACATTTCACGACCACTGCAGATAATTGCTCACAATATGAATAAGCTATTAAGTTATCTAGACATCTGAGTACATCATCAATATTGATCAACAACCTTATTTAAGTCCTAAAGACATGTGTTATAAACAGAAAAAGATCTGTTGAATTCCTCAAACTTTAAAAGTGAGTGGTAATACGTGATGCTCTAAACACAGAATATTTTGAAAATAGCTGTATTTTTTTTTCTACAAGTGCAGCACGAACTTGAATCACTGCCTTATTGTTGTATCCTTCTGCCAACCAGTCCAGTTGCAGATAGGGCTGAAACGATTCTTAAACTCGAATCGAGAGAAGAGAAACTCGATTAATAAAATTAATCAAGGCAAATTCTTTGCATTGAAGCTTCGTTTTAACCCATATGAGGGCCCAGTCGTCTACCTGTTTCGCACGAATGATTATTACTGTTGCACAACAGTCTTCCACCAGTTGCTTACCCCAAAGTTATTTACTTACGCTGTTGATACGTGAGTGAAGGTAGACGCGGTTTGATGGAGCGGTTAGGAAAATGGACAAAGGGATCGAAAGTAGTGAGACACGAGGCAAAGAGACAGGCCAGAGAAAACGACAGAAACTGTCTAAAGTTTGGCATCATTGCAAGCTCAAAAAACCTGACAACTCCGTACAGTGTGTCCATTGTAAAATGGAGGTACCTACCACAATAGCACGACGTCAATGCCTTAGCACCTCACTAGAAAGCATCCAGTCTATGCATCCACTTCACAGAGCGGACCTGACATAAGGTGAAGTTAACGACATTTGGTAGTTGTGCTAGTTAATGCTAGTAAGGAATGCATGTTGGTTTTACGTAATGGCTAATGAAGAACATGTGGTGGCTAGTTATGATGTACCTCTGTGAGCCAAGCTTTGCTCAAGAACATGCCCTTCTCTCTTACTCACTCACTCTCATACACACACACACACGCACCTCATAATGACACCCTACTAAACAAAATATAAGCAAAACAAAATAATATTTGACTGCCGTTTGTAGCGTCAGCAGGTGTAGGGCAATCCTTCAGCATATTTAATAAAAGTACATTAGCCAGTCTTGTGAATTTACAGTATGATATTTAAAGCCTAGTAATACATTTCAATATTATTTCTCTAATTTTTCAGTAAATCACAGCATTGTATGGACAGTTTTGTACGGACGGCAGCACCATGTTCAGTTGAGCAAGCAGCTGAGTTCACAGACAGCATTTTGAACATGATTGTAACAGACATGCGTCCACTGTCCATGGTGGAGGATGAAGGATTTAAGAAGATGATTTCCACTTTCAGTCCCAGCTACACACTTCCTTCAAGAAGCTACTTCACAAAAATGATGAAAGAGAAAAGGTATGAAGAAATCAAAGGCAAGCTGAAGAACATTCTTAAGGAGACTGACAGCATTGCTTTCACAAGTGACATTTGGTCGAGTGTTGTTACTGAGGCGTATCTTGGGGTGACGTGTCACTTTCTTGGGGAGGACTGGGAGATGGAGTCCCACAGCTTGACAACGATGCCCCTTGAGGAGAGACAGACGGCTCAAAATATTGCAGAGTGGCTTGAGGATGTTATAGCCACATTCGACATTCCACCAGAAAAAAATCAAAGCTGTTGTTCATGACAACGGTGCCAATGTAACAGCAGCCGTGAAGATTTTGGCAGAAAAGCATGAATGGGCATCAGTGCGTTGTGCAGATCACACCCTGAACCTGGTTGTGCAAAGCGCTCTGAAGAATCACCAAGCTATTTCCAAGTGTGTGGCTGCTGCAAGATGTCTAGTTGAGAACTTTAAGAAGAGTGAGCTGGCAAGCACCATACTTAAAGCTAAGCGGCAGCAAATGGGCACGCCGCATCGAATGCTGGTTCAAGACGTGAGTACTTCCTGGAACAGCACTTATCACATTTTATCCAGGCTGCTGGAACAAAGATGGCCAGTGACTCTCAGACCCAGCAGTGACTCAAAGAGGAAAACAGCACTACCTTGACCTCAAGCCTGAACAGTGGAACCTGATTGAGGAGCTGAGCCGGGCCCTTGTTCAGCTTTTGAGAGTTCAGCTTTTGAGACTGCACCAGTAAGGTGTGGCAGAGCAGACCACAGCAAGATGGCAAGGACTATCAGTGATTCAACCTGAATCTCCAAACACAGTCCTAATAGCTGCTGCTTTGGATCCTAGGTTTAGAAAATGTAAGTTCTTGCCTGCTGATGAACATTCAAGGTCCAAACCACAGTACAAGCCATGGCAGCACAAGACAACCCAATCACACATGTCAAGGGTGTAACATCATTTCTCAACAACATGCTGGGATCAGACTCCAGCCCTAGTGATGAAGAAGATGAGGAGCAGCAGTTAAACCAGACTGTGCATCAGGAGGTCATGATGTATTTTGGAGAACATCCCCTGTCCAAGAAAGATAATCCACTTTCATGGTGGAAAACAAATGCAGCACATTATCTAACACTGGCAAAGCTGGCAAAGTCGCTGCTCTGTATTCCAGCAACATCCACACAATCAGAGCATCTTTTTTCTGCAGCAGGAAACATTGCATCGAAGCGCAGGGCCCTCAGTTCTGAGCATGATAATATGCTCACTTTTCTTCACTGCAACCACCACATGCTTGAGTGTAAAGGCTTGCTTACACACACACACACACACACTATCTCCAGGAGAAATTATCCTTCCAGAACATTTTTTGGCCTCTTAGAAATGCCACAAAGTGTTCCAAGAAGACAACTAGGGTTTACATTATGTCTGAGCTGTAGTTAGGTTTAGCTTACCAAGTTAACTTACCAAAGCAATGCAATATTATTAGGGCTCGAGCACTGAATGTGCCAGGGCCCAGCGGGCCATGGCGCCAGAGGTGCAAGGAACCTTGTGTTTTTGCAAAGATTATTAGGGCCCGAGCACCAAAGAGTGCGAGGACCCTGTTCTAACTGTAGTGTTTATTATTATTCCGATTAATGAATCGCCTTTTGGAGGCCTTTCCCATGCTCAAAAACTCATGAAACTTTGCACATGCGTCAGACCTGGTGTAAATTTACGTATTTTATAGGTGTCTGGTAAAATGACTCGATAGCGCCCCCATTGTGGCACAAATTCACTGGGTTTCACCTACTTGCACGAAACTTGGTAAGCACATGTACCATGTCAAAATTTACAAGAGACATGAGAACCCATACCCTAAACCCAACAGGAAGTGAGATATTTTGACTTTAATCTGCAATTTTTGCGATTTCAAGACGTTGTACTTTAACAAACTCCTCCTAGGGAATTCATCAGATCGACATGATGATCAGTGGCTCTCATCTTAAGACCTTTGTGAAATTAAATTACAAAGGTTTTGAGTTTTCACTGTAGGACCCGCCCGCTACGGCGTGGCGAATTTCGATCGATTCACTTCAATGCACTAAATGGGTTTAGTTTTGACAGATTATATTGTATGCAATGTAAGCAATAAAAATTTATATTTTTCTTAAAAGGAAACAAATTAGTTGTCCAATTGAAGAGACCTGCCTTCTTTTCTCTTTTTTATATTGCTCTTTAATAAGACAAAAGTAGTTCTTATCTGATTACTCGATTAATCGATAAAATAATCGGTAATTTACTCAATTACTAAAATAATAACCGCAGCCCTAGTTGCAGTTTACATGCACCCGAGATCAGTGTCTCCACATAAGTATTTGACCAAATGTGAAATATGATCACAACCTCCCCTTCTGTTCCTGAGTTATCATTGAATAATGGCCAGACGTGTTTTCGAGAACATTGCGATGTCACAGTGAAATTGACCTTTGACCTTTTGGATACAAAATGTCATCACTTAATTGATTTATCCTATTGGATATTTCAAGAATATCAAAGACCCATGGGAACCCTGTTATTAGTGTATGAATTATTGAGTTATGACCAAAAACGTATTCTATATTGTCATAGTGACCTTGACCTTTGAACTCTGACCACCAAATTCTAATCAATCAATTCTGAGTTCACAGGAATGTAACTAAATAACAAACAGTTTTCTTGTGGTTTGGTGAACTGACACACCTGCACCAATGGTAATAACTACAGTATTTCAAAAGGCAGACAAAGCAGCAGGTATTACTGCACATTGACAGTAATCTTCATTTCAGCCATTATTCGATAATGATTTGCTACCTGAAAGCACATGTGTGTGATCTTTCATGGCAAATAAATGCATGCTACAATATACATTCTAGAAATATATACAACATTATATAAATAATGTTGTATATAATATCAATTCCCCAAAATTTGGCCATTCTCTGGTTTTTAGTTGAGGAAAGCTAGCAAAGAGGTGATGGGTGTCAAGTTAATGCGCAGTATGTTATCTAAAGTAATATCTTTAGATTTTGCATTTCGGCTTACCTGAGACAGATCTGGGATGTCCCCTCGGTCGATCCCCACTTGCTGCAGGAAGAGAACAAGGACCATCAGAATTTGGATTAGGGCTGCACAATTAATCGAAATATTATCAAAATATGCGATATGGCCAAGTGCAATATCCAAATCCCAGGAGCTGCAAAAAAATTGCAGGAGCTGCAATTTTTTTGATAAAGGTAAAATGCTTCACAACATTGTTCTGCATTGTTAGCACCATAAGCGTTGTGGTGCGACAGAGATGCTTTTTCAGTGAAAATGTTATTGTGACTCATATTACAATATCTGCCAAAATAATCACAATAGGATTTTTTTTGCATATCGGCATGCCTAATTTGGATGAAAAAGAAAAACATAGGCAACCCCCCTCAATGATACCAGGTTCCTTTGCAATCCCCAACTGGCTGATCTGGGGTCCTGACTTACCTCTGCAACTTTGAGGAACTCTGAGATTCGTGTCATTCGTGTCAGGAATTTCTTGTAGATGTCAAGTCCATCTTTGCACTGGACTTTCTTCATGTCAAAGTATTTCTCTGGTAAAATAAGAGAGTTAGCACAACAAAATGATTAAGACACTATCATTTTCTTTTACTTCAACATTTTAAAGTTTATATTTTCAAAACACAATATACTTTTATGGTCGACGGTATTTTCACAGGGTATATGGATCAAATTGTCAGTCTCAGCAGACAGACAGAGACCGACTTGAAGCCCTCTTTGAAATTTTATGAATACTGAACTACAATTTCGATTCAAACTACAAAGTGATCTTAGCCATCTTTCCTGTTTCACAGTATAAAAACAAGACCTACTGACAATATTTTTTTTGTCTATAAGAAGGTGAAACCTAGGTGGGTAGCCTTGTCCTGTAAAAGCTGAGGAATGAGTGCTCATCATGCCAAAAAAAAAAAAAAAAAGAGAAAGCAAACCTTGCTGCGAATTCATTTTAAGCCACATCCTTAACACATCCTTGCTTTCAAGCCTGAGTGCAAAGTATTAAATAATAGAAAGAACATCTGGAGTCAGTCATTCAGTCTTTCACCACTTGGACCGGACCTTGTCAGTCTCTCTACCTGCCCTTTTTGTGTGTCTGTCATTGAGAGCCCCACCCCATAGCACTTATGTCCAGCCACCAGGCCGAACAACTTCTCTTTATTAGATTCTGCTGTCACCTACAATTATAAAACCCTTAACGACCAAACAGTAAATCTGGCTATGACAACACAAAAGCTTGTTGTTACCCAGGAGGTTGATTATGCCCTCATTGTAGGCTGCAAACAGTCGGATTGCATCTTTGAACAGAAGCATGAAGGCTGCGTTGATCACGCCATTTGTCAATTCATTTGCATTGACCTGGAAGAGAGGTGCAGCTGTTGAGTTTTAAATTCATCATTTCGAAAACCCACTGGGTCACAAGAATGAAAACATATATGATATATGGAACAAGCATCAGCAATAGATTTAGATGTCAAACAGCGCAGCCAATACTGAGCACTCACATTGAAATCAAGTAAAACATCCATCTGATTTTGGACGATAGGTATGGTCTTGAGGAGTTTCTCTGTGTTCATGGTTCTCATCAATCCATCAGATCTGTGGAAAGAAAAAAAAAAAGAGAATGCTTTAACAAATCTAATGTAACACTCTCCTGAGATATCTGCTGACACTAGTCTTGATAGTCATTTGGCTTTTGTATTGTTAATGGACATGCCTGATTCTTATTATGTCAAAGTCATTAAATCAACACAAAACATATGTATAAAATAGAATGAAAGATCTTTACCCTCTTTTCACTTTAGTGAAGTCAAAAGCGACTTGTCTGTAAGACACAGCCTTCTCATTCAGGTAGCGGCTATACCTCCTTATGAATGTTGACATATCATAGCCTACATTACAAACAAAAGAAGTAAGGGGGTCATGATAAGTGTCATGACACAGGTGAGTATTTTCTGAGTATTCAAATGCTTATTAATACACAGTGTGTACAGCATTGGTAATATACCTTGTAGCCCACTTTTGTCCAAAAAATTGCTGAGGTTGAATAGTGTGTTCCTTGAAGCCAGATATTGTATAAATCTCTGCGAAAAAAAAAAAAAAAACAACAAAACGTATGAAGTATGAGGAACTCTGTGTGCTTGCACAAGTGGTGTTTCCCATAAAGGGAACCAGCTAACTGTTGTGCAATAAACAACTCTATTTGTGGGCATGTAACATTTAGTGCACTACTGCGAGATGATACCAAGCTATCTCATACCCCAACGCAACGTATTGTATAAGTCAGTGTACAGTTTATTAGATATCAGGTTATTTAACAAATAAAATCTCAACTGAGCAAAGGTGGAGAACAGATGTAACCCAAGTCCTGACCTCATTGCCATAGACCATCAGATGGTGTGTGGTGGTGAGGGACTTGAAGACAACCACCCAGCTGGTGTTGGTGGTCCTTTCAAACAATGTGTCAGCCAGCTGAGGGATGTTCACATTCATCTCATTTGTGCACTGAATCAGGTCTAAGGGAGGAGAAAGAGAGAGAGAGAGAGAGAGAGAGAGAAGGAAGGAAGGAAGGAGGGAGGGAGGGAGGGGGAGGGAGCGGGGGGTGGATTAATGAGCAAACATCACCTCAGAGGAAGCACACAAGTTTGTTGTTCAGTGAAAGCAGAGATTTTCATCATGATGCTTGCCAATTTTCTTTCATCGGTTCCTTTTCACAACACCGAGGTAACTAAAATCGATAAAATACAGGAGGGCAGTGGAATGGCTGGTGAGTCAGAGTTCAGGTAAACAGAGACTGTAAGGACAAACAGCTCTAGAAAGCCAGGGTACAGAAATGTGTAAAATCTGGAGGAGGTAGACATTTTCATGATCATGACCCCTGATCAGATGCTTGTTACTTAAGAAAAAATAAATGCCTCAATTTCAACAATTCAAAAATCTAGATGAATCTAGAAAAATTCCACTTAACCTTTATGATTTTCATCATGGATCCTGTGGTTTTTAGTTTGGGCAGTGTATGTATATAAATGCTGTTCAACCTTCCTCTGTCTTCCCTATATCAAAATATATGTCTGCTTGGTTTGCAACCTGCTTTCAAACTGTACTTCCTCTTTCTTGGTAGGCCTGCCTCCAAAGATGGTCATAGGACATGTCCAAACTGAGGAACCAAAAAATACCTCTGCCACATTGTTCTCCCAGTAGCAAGAGGGAAAAAGTGACACTAAAATATCAGTGTATTTGAAAGAAAAACAGTTTCTTGATAAAATGCTATTTGGCACTACTCTAACAAAGCTGAATACAGAGTGGTGGAATCAGACACAACAATACATCAAAGGGGAAGCTGCTGCCAGACTATAGTTGAAAGGCCCTGTGGTCGGAGCGGCATTGTTATCTGCATCCACCAGTGCTTGGTGTTGACTAGTGTGATGTCTGTGTGGCTGATGCACATCCATGCAGACACAATGAAATGACCATGTGCAAAAAACTTCAATGTGCTCAGTTTCTCTCGTATCTATTTATTTATTTTTTTAGATGAAGTCGCTGATTCAACTGAGAATGAAAGAGCATAGCATAAAGTTTTGACTCCGTATGGACAGGAAAGCTGATACTAAAATTAAAAAAACATGTATTTGGAAGAAAAAGGCTGGACCACTGCTGTTAAGAGCGGTTTTCACCAGGTCATGGACATGAGGAAGTTGATTAACAACAGAACACAACAATGATTCATTCCCACATTTTCTGTATAAATACAAGCAGAATACTTTGAAGGTATATTGAAAATAGACCATAGTACTGTAATGTTACTATAACAAACGAGATTGCACAGGAACTAAAAATGTGTACTTGAACAAATAAATATGGGAAAGGTAAAAGCCCGCTCAAAAACCCTACAGCTCTTTCTTTAAAAAAAAAAAAAAAGACAATGTGAACTATGTGAAATTGACTGTGAACTCCTCCAGGATGGAGTAGGAAGGGGGGTGCTGACCGCTATATTCATATGGGAAACGAAAACAAAAGAAGAGACACCTTTTGCAATGAAGCTAAATTCATGTGAGGAAACTGCAAAATCCTGAGAAGTCTGACAGTCACTGAAACAGAATCTGATTTTTGGAGTCCCACATATTAATGTAATCAGATATTATTAAAATTTTGAGGTGGCGGCAAAGGAATGTCTTCATTTCGTGCTCTTATACAAAATCATGTGACAGACTAACTGTTGAAAATGATCCCAGTTATTAATATTCATACCCATCAGAAGCCAAAAAGAGATTGGCAGACAATGTAAATAAATATTTAAGTGAATTTCATACTTGAATTGAGATGAACAATCCTCTCCAGGCTCAGATCAGGGCTCACACAGACATATTCAATTATATATCCCCATTTCATCTTATATATGGGTTACATTCACTGCATAGATTAAAATAGAACTGAAAACAAAGCTACTGAAATCTTGATTAAGTTAATTGTTAACATTAACTGTTGAAGGTGATGGTGATACCCATTGAGGCCTGTTTACATGGGTGGTCTATGAATCCTCCTCTGTGTTCGCAGAAAGCCACACAAAAGGCTTTTTGCTTTTTACATACACAATAGGCCACCCATGTGACAACAAAAGTCTTTTCAGATCCCACTGAAATGGCTCATAACAACCACAGCTCTTGATCATCCAATCAATAATCCAAATGTCAGGGTGTTTATAGCATATTAGCTGAGGCTGACAAATTATAGCTTAAAGTGATCAAAGTGGAGCCCGTCATGACAATGTAGTGCTGGGCCTGACAAGCTGTGTGTATGGAGGACAAACCCTTCTGATGAGATAAACGTGAACTTTATTTTGGTGCTGCTCAGTCTGGGATTACATAAAATGACATAAGAAACTTAGACAGCCCAAATCCACAGAGGAACTGAGGCAATTGGCAAAGGCTGCAGTCACTTAGATCAGGGCTCACATCTTTCTTAAAGTACACAAAATATGATCTAAGAAATGATTCATGGTGTTAGTGAGTACAACTTAAAATCAAGAGCTTTTACAAGAAAGTTACTACAACAGTACTACAAGTTTGTTAGATAGATAGATAGATAGATAGATAGATAGATAGATAGATAGATAGATAGATAGATAGATAGATAGATAGATAGTTTATTTATCCCCCTAAGGGGAATTCATGTGTCCATTAGCTCATTCTTGATAATAATAATAATACCAATAATATTAATTTTCTACATTTACTAATACTACCTTGTTATTTGTCCTCTTTTTATACAGATAAACAATTGTTAGGGAATGATTACCACTGTTAACCTGGAGAAAGCATTCATGGCAAAACTGGACCAATACACCCTGAAAATAATTTCGTTGTTGTCGTCAAAAAAGGGCTGCAATAATGATGATTTGATGCAAAGGAACACGCTGCTAGAGGTATGAATGAGTGTAGAAAGTGGATTTTTTTCAATTATCAATTTATTATTTGATTATTATAAACACAGTAGAGCTCTGTTATTGTACCGGTGCAGTTTGTTATTATCAGTCCAGGCCTCATAAACCTCATCCTTCAGCCTTTTTTCCAGTGATGTGATTATTAAAAACTCATGCTAATGGGGAAGAAGTGTAACTTGTTTTTTTTTTTCTTAATAAGTCTGGAGAAAGAAGGAGAGAGATTGCTATCTCTAGCTTAATGATCTCAGAGAAATGGCGAAGGACCTCTTCAGAGAGCAGTTGGTAGGTTAATCAGACACTTAAGTTCAGACACAATGTACATTTTGTTACTCTTGTTTTTAAATATGATGACTTAAAACACTGAGAGTGATTCTGACCCATTTATGCCAGGATGGTGGGGAAGTTACCAAAGAAGTGAAGAAAATCGTTGTAACCAGAGGTGCTATAATGTCTCATCCAGAGAGTGCAAGGATCATGATTGAGGGAACAGAAGTCCTGGAACACCTGGATGTACCCAGAGCCTGCCTTGCTAATGGATATGATATGGACTAAAATAATTGAAAAACACTTTTGAGGTGTTTCAAAAGCCAGTCTGAAGGTATTGTCTGTAAAAAATGAACTGCTGTACAAAAAAAAAAAAATTCAACAGGATATGTTGCACTGTTTTGTTTGTTTGTTTTGTGTGAAATTTTATCTGCTGAAGTTCAATGGAAATTGTCATTCTTAGTCTTGACTAAAACTAGATGTTAACAACATTTTGTCAACTAGTCTTCTGATGACTAAAGAAAGACTAAAATGTTTATGGTTTTCTGTAACAAAAACAACACTAAAATATCCAGAGTTGTAGTCAACTAAAAATTGTCTAGAAAAAGGCTAAATATGACTAAAACTAATACAGACTTATTCTCTCAGGACTAAGACTTAATCTAAAAATAGAACACTAGAATGACACTAGAATGAAAAGCAGGAAATAACTCATGATTTGCAACCTGATAATAAAACCCCGAACAGAGGGGATGGCAGCACATTTAATGCAGCACCTTTTGGACAGGTTGCATGGTTGATGGTAGGTTGCAACATGCTGCAACATCTCAGGGATGTGGAAGTGGGATCCCTCCTCTGATGCTTTTCCTGAGGTTACTTCAGTTTTTCATCAGAAACAAGGGTTTAAGTTTAGAGGGTGCAGTATGCTATACAGAGCGTGAAGCCCCATAAAGAAAATTGTGGCATGTGATATTCAACTATATAAATAAAATTGACTTGACTTAGGGTGGGCTGAACTGATTTTTGGCTGCAATGTCAACAAACATTATGAAAGGTCTTAAAATGTGACATACAAGTCAAAGTAAAATGAAGCAGCTGGTTGAAATCTGACAAAAGCTTAGTTATAAGATGCAGGGTCTGTTTCCATGGAGGATTCTCAAAAGAGGTAGCATGACAGGGTGGAGAATTGAAGTAGATGAGCAAGGATGGCTGCATTATCATATGGATCTTACTGATAGACTTCCGAGAACATAAGACAGGAAGTGATGAGTAAACTCCTTTGCAAAGAGGAAGTAGTGGGTAAGTGCTTCTGTGCAATGGATTCACAGCAATCACTGAGAATCAGCTGACACTGGGAACTGATTTTTTGTTTTGGCCGTACGTTCATTCTGCATAAGACATACTGAAAGGGATTACACTTGGGTCTTAAGGTAAAGGACCTAAGAGTAATAAAAAAAATGTATTGGATGGGATTGTGAAATGACTGAATAAATGAAAATAAGTAACTATTTTCTAGCTTCAAGAGCTAAGAAATAGCTGCATCTTTTATTTGTCTAAGGCAAAGTATAATGATATACTGTAGTAAACATGTATTAACTAGTATATCAAATAACAGAGCAAAACAAATGTTTTACCTTCATTTAAAATTAAATAAATGTATACATTTATATGTGAATTAGCAACTTCCAATTTATAGTTAGACTGAATATGTTGTGTTGCATCTCTAAAAAGCCTCGTTAAACAGAGCCCACAAGGCATCAAATAAAGTTGGTTCAACAAGATTTCTAGATATCAGTGGCAAAGCTTGTCTTGTTCATGTTTGCAGATGCAAAGAATAAAAACCACTGGAGATGCTGCTGTATGATATAGCAGTCAGCACTTTAAAGCTTTTACTCCAGAGCTTTGCTAAATCTGTGTACCACCCTGACTGAGTAATATTCTAGCAACTCTGAATTTGGATGCATGTCAGTTTGGAAATCATCTGGAATTTTAAGATAACATGAATTATGACATTTAGGGCTGGATATCAACACTGCTCTCTAAATTTGATTCAAATTTTAATTCACAAAGTCCAGAATCAGTTCATTTCAGTTTGAAGTGATTCCTGTCTTGATGATTACACTTCTCATAATTTGTTCTGGGAACTTAAAATTTCTTCTACATTCAACAAGTGAGTAACACTGTTGTTTCCTTGAATATAAAATTGAGTCAAGTGACAATATAGGCAAAAATGGAAAACTGTGGATCAAGGATTTATTTTCCTTGGCAAATGAAAAACATCTAAAATATGACCCATTTTTTAGCCCTACATCTGTATAACTGTTGAGTGGGAATAAAACACCTGCACTCACTTAGAAGTGCGTCATCTGCTATTTTAAACATAAATTCTGTCCCATACAGCTACACATGACAGACATCACTGTAATGATCACTGTGACCAAAGACAGGACAGAAACTGATAGCCTGCTCACTAATTCATGTATATCGTTTGTTTGGACAAAACATCAGCCTGACATTGGCAGACAGCTGTTAGCCAGTGTTAGCCCCCTCCAGGGACGCACTGAATAGAGTAGAATCCACACACTGTTCACTCGACTTCCACAGCCCCGCATCTCGTCGACAGAGATAATACCTCTTCAACAAACACAAACAGAACTCAGGTCACTCTAGATTTGCTATGAGATAGCCAGAGTCAGCTAACCATCCATTCATCATGACAATCCCGTGAACTGCACTGGGTCCACATATCCTGTAACTACTCACAGTGCGGTTGACATTGTCGAAACTTAAGACGGCTCATATAGCGGCTATCATCTACGATACTTATATATCTTAACATAACATTTCCATGCACGTTGTAATTAGTGTTGTCACAATACCAAAATTATGACTATGATATGTTACCTGCCTAACCATCTGATACTGAAATAATCTGCACACTTGTGAACGGCTGCTTTTTAGCAGCTTGTATGTTATGGCGAAGTTAGCACATTTGCTAACCTGTCGCTATTTGAATTCCTTGAACAGGTGAACATGTCTGTCAGTGAGATGCTTTGCCAAGTTGGCTCCCTAACTTTAAAACATATTTTACAGACTGGCTTCGTGGTGTTCATGAGCTTGCCTTGAACCGTTGGCTGTGTAAGCGAAATAATACCATATTTTGCTTCATGGATGTGCAGTTCAGTAAGTCATGGGCAGGGGTCAGGGCAGTGCTGCGACAAAACTCATAGGAAATGTGGCTCTTATTTAAAAAAAAATGCCAGTACTAATAAATGGGGTATAGTGACCGTTTTTAATGTCAGACAACTGCAGCCCTAACTGAGCCACTTACAACAAGTAACCACCGATCTGAGGATTTTAAGAATCAATACTGGATCCTTCAAATAAAAAATTAATTTAATTAGAAAAATCTTTTTTTAACCAGCCATAGCATGTCTGGGATGTCGAGGCCATTCCAATGGCCAAATATGGTTGTTGAAATAATGATACTGGTCTAATTGCCAGGAAATGTACCAAAAGTATCTGATCCAATCTCACATGTGATCAGCTCAGATCCCAGGGGCTCAGGGAGGGGTTGGGTAATGAAATTACTTCCTGTTGGCTGTTTACTCATGGCAATCCAAGGCTTACTTAAGGAACTAGAGGAACACTTACTGCTTCAGTAAAACGCGGATCCCCTTACGATGCAGTTACGTGATGCCGGCTGAAGTGCATATTTAGGCCCTGGAACTATATCCAGCACAAACTCAGATAATTTAAGAGGTTACATTGAAGAGCTCCCAGGAGACAAACTACAAGTGTTTCTGGTTGCCTGTGCTCACCTTTACACACAGGAAGAGTATCAGAGTACTAGTTTTTTTTGTGATTAAGCATTCTGTGTCAAGAGAAACACTTCACATAATTGAGCAACTTCTGCGTAACACAGGTTTGCTAAACTGGTGTCAGGCAAGAGACAGGTGTCACTTGCTCCACTGCTACCACAAATGGTAGGTGGCTTGATTTGTCCTATTAAATCTCACAGGTCTTTCAGAGTCACAGTACACTACATTCAGCTCAGCTGGTGGACAGGGTGGCAGCACTCTGTTTAAGGTCTGTCACTTGATGCCAATGCAGTCACATGGCACTACATTCAGTGTGTGGAGGGTGAAACCAAAAGGAGGGGCCTCTGGGAAGGTGCTAAGGTACAGATCCATAATCGTGTACCTGGCATTATTGCTCAGGTGAACCATGTACAGACTGACATTGCTGAAGTTCGCGGGAGAGCAAACTGAGGAAGAAACAGAAGAGCCACCACCTTTAGCTCTGTTGAGAGGCCTGGGACCTGATCTGATATAAGATCTGATGATGTGAAATATTTTCACTGCTATCTTGTTCTATAATGATTTACTTCTTCCTCTACTCTAAACATTTTACTATTTCATTAAGTGGAAATTCTATGGTACGTTTGCCTAAATCTCTTTTAGAAACATAGTTTATATGCATAATTTCAACAAATCAGTAAACCCAGATTCCTGTATTGAGTGGATTAACCGAACAACAATGTCCGACCACAGCCAGCCATGTTAACTTGCCTCACAGGCCATACAATTCCAGTGGGCAAGAGTTAAATGCTGCTGCACAATTCACCCATCAAACCCAAACCAGGTGGGACATGAGATCGTTCAAAGGTCCAGTTTCATTCCATTTTGATTTGCATGTAGGCCATGGGTGTGGGAGAGGCTGTCAGTGGAACATAAGGGCCTCACACAATGATCTTATAGACTACAAACTATGGCAAACAGTGAACAAATGATAGAAGTGGGGAGACTTTCTCAATACTGCTTACTCATAACAAATACTCTTTCCGAAAATAGGTACAGCCAGTCAATGTATAGAATGCATAGAAATGTTTATACACAAAAACAGATTAGTTTAAGTTTCAAACTTAGTAGTTGATGATAGTCTCAATCATTAATGTGCCACTGATGTAATAATGGAAATCAACAATGTGCACACCAAAAATATACAAAAAAACCTATGCGTATCAGCGAGCAAAATGTTTGCCAACCCACAGCACACTGTAAGAGAAAGTGATGCAAAAGTCTTGTTGACTATATAAAACTTGTAGTAAACCTCTAATCACGAACACCTTTCAAACATACAGCCTACACACTAAAATCCAAGAGTAAAAAGTGTCATTAATGTAAGGCTGTTTCTCTCACCACCTTCAACACCCTTAGAGCACAATGGTTTAGTATAAGACATCACTGCTCGTGTATGTGAACTAATACCATTGTTAAAAAAGGAAGTGGTAGATTCCACATTTGCAAAACAAATATCCTAACATCAGCACAGGACTGCGTGTTCAGCAGTGTATAACACTTTTCTGTTGCAAGAATAACAAGATAACACTACTATTCTGAATGCCCCCCCCCCCCAATGCAATGTCCAAAAAAACAACAGGACTAGTTCAAAATCTAGTACATGGCTGGTGGACTATTTTCCATTTTGGCTAGTGTGAGCCAGTTTGAACTCTTTATCTGATAGCTCAATTACATGTTTTTCTGTTTCTGTTGTCTGACAATGGAACAAGTTTGAAACAGTCACTGAAATGTGGTCCATTAAGACTACATGATAACCAGCAGTTACTTCCAAGCTGCTGTGCTGCTTACATCCTAGGTTTCTGACTCTAGTATACACTTCTAGTTTGCCCACAAGGAACATATTGGAGTGGATGATGCCATCCTTTACATGCTCCACCAGGCCTATTCTTACTTGCATGAGCCTTACTTACATGAGTATTAAGTGCTTTGATTTTTCAAGTGCATTTAATACCATTCAACCCCCCATTCTTAAAGTCAAGCTCCTCTGATATCTGTGGTGTTTATCAACCACAACCACTTTAGTGACATTTCTGTCAAAGTCCAGTTACAGACCTCTCCAACACTAAATACAGACAATGATTTACAAACATTTCAACGGTTTATATTGAAAATATGTTCAGTCCAGTTTTATTCAGGAAACATTTGGCAGTTAATTTCAGTTTGTCATTCTAACTGACTCTGCATTACAGTATGAGGCAAATCAGCACTGTGTAAGTGTGTGTGTTAATGTCACATGTTCATGTGAGCTCTGTGTCTTCCAGCTGCACACAGGTGATGCTCGTTAACATCCTAAGTGATCTCTATAAAGTTTACAAGCGCAGCCAGACACACAGCCAAATTCTCTCACACACACACACACACACACACACACACACACACACACACACACACACACACACACAAAGTTTGTCATTCTAACTGACTCCACATTACACATATTGTAATCGGTGAATTACTTTGGAGCTACTTTTGACACCACAGACAAGTACTTTATATCACTGTTTTGAACAGATTCCTTTCTCAGAAAATACATGGGTTTAGCTGATAGGATTTAATAGTTTTTGATTGGCAAGCCAGAGGTTGAGGGGTGTAACTCAGCTGAGTCCAGGTCTCACTCAGTAGGAACTGAACTTGGCACAATTGTTCACTTAGATTCAAGCATGAACTGATTTTGGGGTTCAAAGTTCAAGAGGCTGACCTCAAAACACACAGTTTTGGCCTTGTAAACATAATATCTCCAGAACACCTTGAGGGAACTCAAATTTGGCACAAACATTTACTTGGACTCAAGGATGAAATGATTAGGTTTTGGTGATCAAATGTCAAAGGTCAAGAAACAGTGACCTCACAAATCATGATTTTGGTCTTGTGAATGCAATATCTCCAGATCTCCTCAAGGGAATCCCTTCAAATTTTGCACAAATGTCCACGTGGACTCACAGATGAAGTGATTAGACTTTGGTGGTCAAACGTCAAAGGTCAAGGTCACGTTGACCTCAGCTTACACTTTTTAGCCATTACGCAAGACTAACACAGACAGACAGAGTTAGTGGCAGGTTAGTTACTGGCATTTAACAATGAAGCTCAGCTTGAGATTTGTCTCAGCAGCCAGCAACACAGTTTAGCTTCAGCTTGGGCAGAGGCAGCAATCCCACCGCAATTTCTCGGGAAATTGCATTGTCTAGTTGGTGGGATTGCTGAATGAAGCAATCTGTAACTACTCCTTCATACTTTTTCGTACAGAAACCATTCAACTATCAAAACGTTCAGCTTGCTCTGTAGATTATCGGATGTATAATAATTTCAACTCTGACTGCTAAACTTGGACTCTCTCTTACACACACACACACACACACAAACACAAACACACACACAGAAAGGTAGACAGACAGAAGGGCCGATAGACAGGCAGATAGACAGTTTCATTCAGGAAACATTTGGCTGTTTATTTTAGTTTGAAATCTAACTGACTCCACATTACATATATGCTAATTGGTGGACTACTTTTTGGAGGTCATTCTTATTGGTCGATTACCTTTAAGACGTGTTTCCCAGGTGCTACCGTTTTCAAAGATAAAGAAAGGAAAGAAAGCAAGACAGACGGACAGCACATGTCACCATGGCAACCTCTGAGTACAGGGATGGCATACACAGCTAGGTCAAATTACCTGATTAGGGAATCCTCTGATATCTGTGGTGTTTATGAACGACTTAACTGACATTTCTATCAAAATCCCGCTACAGACTGCTCCAACACTCAACACAGAAAATGATTTACACACCTCTAAACTGTTTTCACTGGAAATGTTTCAGTCCAGCTGTAGTCAGGAAGCATTCTGCAGTTTATTTCAGTTTGTTCATCTAACTGACACAGAAACACACATAAATACAGAGAAGTAGGGAGGTGCATGGACAGAAAGACAGGCAGACAGATGCAGATAGACAGACACACACACACACATTTCAACCTGCTCCACTGGTGGTATATTCCAAATCCTCCTTTTAATTTCCTTCGCTTGTTAAATACTCCTGCATACTTTGTGATATATAAACCGTTCAACTATCAAAATTTTCAGCTTATTAAGGAGATCGATTCTTACGTTCAACTTTTTGATATTATTCATAATTTTTGAAAATAATTTTTTTCTGCAATTTTTACAGTGTAATTGAATGGAGACAATGTCCAAATCCTTTAAACTTCTACTAAATAATGCACCACAGACCAAAGGACATTATTGGGCTGATTCATACATGCCTACAAATCCTGTGAGAATTTCATTTAGAGTCAAGGTGTTTATGACAGTGTCACAGGTCAACAGCAACTGCTGACTTCATATATTCATTACCTCATGAGAGACCTTTGAGCAGTGTTACAGCAGTGTGTGTGTAATAGGTTGGACCAACAGGGGGTTTTTAAATGTAGATATAATAATAGTTTCAAGCATGAGAAAGTCAAAAGTCAAAAGCTGATAGCAGCAGTTATCTTCAGTCTAGTGCATTAATAAATGTCATGCTCTCACCAATAACCTTGTAATTTACTAATAATGCTGTCTTATAAAGCGTTGACTTTCACTAAAATATAACTTATCTCTGGTACACAAGGACATTAGCTTGACTTTTTGAATGCGGCCTCCGTGCAGAATGGTGATGTACATCCCTTTGTCGTTGGTGGAGGCAGCGCAGCCACTGGCCAAAGTTTTGTTGATTCCAATTTAGTAAATGTCCTATCAGCATCGAGCTCTAGTGTGTGACGAAACCCAAATAATGGCGATTAATCACAGCCAAAAAAAGTGTGCTGCCATGCACTTTGTCTGTCCACTGTACAACAGCAACTTGAAGTGGATGAAATACCATATATTAAAGAACTGTGGAGCCACATGTCCAAAAGTCTGTAGTTTCACACTCTACTGAGGTGTAAAGTGTACTAAACCCATTTTCCCAGAAGTCAATTCACACTGACTTTAAACAAGCGCACAAGTAAATACACTGACAGCAGAGGCTGGTTTGTTCACCCTTTACTTTTCCCTGTCTGCTATCTGCAGACAGCCTCTTAAAGTTATGTGAGTGAGTTTATCTAGCATGCCTGTGTTAACGAATGTGAACTGCGGTCCAGCACAAACTCAACATAGATGTTGTACAGGGCCATATCTCACCTGCGATCAGTAGGAACACAGGGATGGAAGCTAGACACAGGTCTCTATATGACCAAGGAGAGGCTTAAGTTCAGGAGCTCCAGAGGAGCCACATATCACCTGGTTGTCTGGAATCAAGAAGGTCACTGGGACATGGACTCATTACTGCATACTCGATCAGCTGGAAGCTTATTCAAACATCCGTTCCAACATCAACTGAAAATAAATATCTCTGTAGCGGACAGACGCAGACAACCTTATAGCATGTATCCAACAGGCTGACTGATGACTTCTAGTCAAATTAAACTGCAATGACCAGTCTGCACAATAGATGTGCTGCATGTACGCTCTTTATCCACCCAAGTGCTGCCAAATTCTGGTGCCTACTGGGACTTATTTTACTTACAAGGCTGATAGAAGTATGCCAACATATAAGAAAGTCTAACCCTTAATAAAAACAACTGAATTGGAAAAAGAAAAAATATTTAATTGAAACACGAGTAACAGTTAGCAAAAACTTGCAAGGCTACAAATTGTTACAGCTACTGAAACTAAGACTGAAAGCTTCAACATGTGAAAATATGATGGATATGTGCTATTTTCATTCTGTTTCTACTGTACTGAAATGAGCAACATATTTACTTGTCACTGGAAAAACTAGATTTGTCCTAGCTTCCATGATCAAACATGTACAATTCTGTTCATACTGGCAATGTATAACACTTGACGCAAATTTGTAGGTTACAATGTAAAGCAATGGGTTTCCATTCTGCAAACAGTGGCTGAATCAATGCTATTAGGACTGATGAGCTCGATATGTGCAAGTTGGGCACAAACTAAAAATAAAATTAACAAAAAACTGACAGACAAAAAGGAACCGTTCAAAGTCAAAAGACCAAAAACCAGATCACAGAAACAACAACGAAGCTAAAATACAACTAAGCATTGGTTTATAGTCTCTCAGAACTAGCTCTAGAGAGGAGCTGTCCAACCATATGGAAACTAAATGTGTTTATCATCCACACTTGAAGGCAGATTAAGAGGCTGACCTTGAGCTAGAGGAGGAAGACACAATATCGTTTAAAAACGAGGATAACAGTGCATATCTTCAGACAGTCTCTCCAGGAAAATATTCACAGTGTTGCACTGGAGTAAAAGTACCACAAATGCTGAACAAATGACAAGAGAGCTAGAAAGTGAAGTATACTGCCTGGCTGCACCTTCACCTTTGCACGGATGTAAGTGTGTAAATCAGATTGCTAGTTTTAGAAAGATACAGAAAATGGCCGATACAGACACTCCCTATCGATGTTGGAAAGGTGTTGGGGAAAGGGATTTTCCCTTGCTATCCAACATGCCCATCAAACAGAGCATAAATCTAGCTGAAACAATGTGAAAAAGAAACACAAACATAAATATTAGTAGATATTCTCATAAAGAAGGGACTAATCATTATTTTGCAGGGGTGTCCAGAGCAGCAAGACAAGGTGAAAACCTAGTACATTGCTAGACCATGTACAGCGAATGTAATTGAGGACGTATCTGAAAATTGTTGTGGAACCACAGTAAAGAACTGACATCACCACGTCATATTGGCATTCTGCCTAGATTCAGCTGGTTTCAGGTCTTTATCGGTTTGATTCTCACTCACATATATAGTATTTTCATACAGCTGAATTCACAATAAAGCTTTTCTCGTTTACATGTTTTACTGCTTCTGTTGTCAGACAACGGAACAAGTTTGAAACAGTGACTGAAACACAGCACATTAAAACAGCATGTTAATCAGCAGTTACTTCCAAGCTGCCGCTCTGCTTCTGCTAAAATCCTGATTTTATAACCACGACATTGTGTGACAAAAAATAGTGCTGTAATTTCAGCTACATCCAATTGTAAGTTGTAGTCACAAGCAATAAAACATCTTTCTTTTTTTGTCTCTCACACAGCGCACAGTCTCCATCTGGTTAACAAACTGCTGCTCCACCCTACTCACTGCGATATCAATTCAGTTTAGACATATTTCAGTTACAACATAAATTTTCTTGGATGTGATTGAGATTCTCAGAGAACTAAAGCTATGAATTGTTCCTCTAACCTGGTGCATTATTTTAAAAAATCATGCTTACATTACAAATGGACACAAAGCAGTTACATTAATGCACAGCCTATTTAACATGACCAATGTTGCAGCCACACATCTGCCTTTAGACTTGCCGCTGACTTCATTGGGACTATGCCTGCTATGTTTTTGTCAGTCACGTGCAGAGTTGTAGTGCTGTTTGTTTACGTACCATAGCGCACCTATGGTGCAAGCGCACAGTTGAGTTGCAGGCCAGGCTTCACCAGTCAGGTGAGGCTAACAGTCTAGGCTATTAAAATATAGCTAAGCTAGCTTTCATTTCCAGTAGCACATGTGCTAGTGGAACAGAGTAACTTGGCTACCAGCAGCTACTAGACACTTTTAAGGTGGAATGTTTTCTTGCGCGTTACTAAATGCATGATTGACATTTGGAAACTAATTAATACACCTTGAATGTCAATATGACAACTTTCACCATTTCATTTGTTTTTATTAGATCTGTTGCATGACATACAATTTAGTGTTTTGTATCTTTAAGTGCTTAAAAATGTAGATACATTTCAACCAGATTTTGCGAACTGTGGATATTTTATTTAATTACTTTGAGAAAACTAGATATTGTCATATTAAATATTAACCCTCTTGTGAGTTTTCTGAGGTCACTGTGATCTTGACCTTTGACCTTTAGCCACCTAACCATTTCATTCTTGAGTCCAAGTGAACATTTGTACCAAATTCGATAAAGTTCCTTCAAGGTGTTACAGATATTGCATTCACAAAGCCAACACCGTGTTTTGGGATGTCACCAGGCCCTTGACCTTTGACCCCAAAAATCAGTTCATTCTTCAGTCCACGTGAACATTTGTCAAATCTTAAGTTCTCTCAAGGTGTTACGGAGATATTGCATTCACTAGGCCAAAACAGCGTTTTTTGAGGTTACCGTGACCTTGACCTATGGCCACCAAATTCTAACCAGTTTGTCCTTGAGTCTAGATGAACGTTTTTACCAAATTTGAAGAAATTCCCTCGAGGCGTTATGGAAATATTCCGTTCACAAAGCCAAAAACGCATTTTGTGAGGTCACCACACCTGTGACCTTTGACCCATGACCCCCAAATTCTAAACAATTTATCCTTGAGTCCTAGTGAATGTTTGTGCCAAATTTGAAGATGTTCCGCCAAGGCGCTTTCGAGATATCGTGTCCATGAGAATGGGACAGATGGAAAGATGGGGTCTGGGAAAAGATAAAAACTCAGACATTACCCAAAGGTCAGGAAATGCAGAGTCTGTCAAATATCCACCAGTCAAATGTCTCCAAAAGCAATTATCCTACTTTTAAATCAGAGTCCTAATGCAGACACAGCTTACACATTTGTACCCTCAACATTTAATTTACAAGCATTTTATAACTTTAGGAGTCAATAACAGTCAACTCAAAGTCATATTCAGCATCTGGCAGCTACATTTTCAAAATTTAAAATGGCCAGTTTTGGAGTACACTCAGAAAGCTACCTGTAGCTTCATCTGTTGTAGCAGAAGAAGAAAGCGAGGCTCTTTGGCTAATCCAAAAGATTAAATATTATCAAATTATTATTGTTTATTTATTATTAACTATTATTACTATTATTATCATCATTATCATCATCAACAATGAGCTAATGGACACATGAATTTCCCCTAGGGGATAAATAAAGTATAAAGTAGTAATAAAGTATATATCTATCTATCTATTACTCAAGTATAGAACCTAAGTCTCAGTGTGATTCATAACAATTCAGGCAGACATTATTTTATATGCTCTACAACTTTGCCTTTCGACTGGACAAGTTAACTCATACTTGCTATAATTTCTGCATTGACTTCAGTCACTCTCTCCAGGGCTAGCTGGTCAATACAATTTCCTTCTCAAGTTTAACTATTTAGGTAAGTTTAATGCACAAGCTCTCCAGAGAATTTAGCAAATCATTTCAAAAATAAGTGTTGAAAACTTCACGTTACAATTACTTAGCATTAATATAGTTCCAAGTTGCTAACATTGAGCCATGTCATAGGCAAACTTCGTGTAAGTTAGACGGTTAGTCTACACTCAGATAAAATTGACATTGCCAGTAGAAACTCGTATATTGGTTTTAATAATGGACAATCAGAGAATGGCTAAGTTAAGGTAACATTAACGTTACATGTAGCCTCTGCACAGGCCTCATAGTCACATACACAGAATTCAGATCCCAGCGTTTACGTTTACTAAAACAAAGAAATATATAGCTATGTCAATAACCAATAAACAAGATACTTACAATCCAAATGTTTCTTTTTAGGCCCCATTATTTCATGCGTGGTCGCTTTGCACACAGTTTTGGAAATCGCCGACCCGGTGACAATGTGCTGTGCGGCGGTTATCCTGTCTGTAATGCTCTGTCCAGACATCCTGTATCGGATCAAATAAACTGTCACGGCTAAAGAAACGTTTCCAAATCCAGCGGAATTGCCTGGGTTTTGTGGACGGTACCGATCTTCAAAGGTTCTGTGCCACCCGATAAAACTGGAGACAAGAGTGTGAGAGAGAGAGAAGAGATACTGAGACGACAGCAGGCGTTACATTACGCGTGTACGCTAGCTAGCTAACTAATAGGAGATAAATCAACTTTAGTCAAACACACTGAACCTGCAGTGCACTTATTTCATGACTGTGAGATACGCACCCAGTCCTTTAATCGAGCCCTCGCGTCTACAGCGTCTTCTTCACTTCCCGTATCACGCTTCCTAACATACCGTAGCTGGATAGACTAATTAAAAATAGAAACTACTTCCGGACAAATTTGTTTCACAATAAAGCCTAACATTTTTCATATGACTGACTAGCCCATAGTTTCAAAATAATGTAGACTAATGGCCCAAGCATTGAAATTGTCAGTCGCTAATTTTGGCGTACTTAATTTTTCAAAATGTAAACACATGTAAACAGTGAAATTCATTGAATCCATGGTATCATTATATTTCCTGTTTAAAGTTCCAAACCACTTTAGTTAAAACAAACAAACCAACGAAAAGAAAAAAAATACTTAAGTAGAATGGCACTTAATAAAGTGCACCTCTTCCATGGCCAAACATGTTCCACCAGATTACTTTTTGGATATGCACCAAACTTTACAAACTCGCTGAAATATAAATACGTCAATTTTTTTTTTTTTTTTACACAAAGACCCATACCTTATTTCCCGAGAAAATATCGAAAAGTGCTCTATCTTACAATGTTAAGGAGAGTGAAAAAAATGATTTAATGGGTTCCTCTCTGAGACATATCCCATCCCTTCACCAGTTTCGTTCAGTTCTTTTTGCGTAATCCTGCTGATAAACAAACAAACTGCAATAGATATTAGGATCAGTCGAATCGTTTTTCTGCTCCAGGCTTTCCTTGTGTTAACTTTGGTTTTTAAACAGAGCTTCCAAGAAACGGGGAAATAATTTATCTACTAAATACACTAAATAAACTGCATAGTCTTACTGAGTCTTATTCAAGATACAAGATTCCTGACAGTGCTCGGTCCTTTTACTGTTCTTCCATCACTGCAGCTCAAAGTAACACGAGGAAACTTTGCAAGGATAACTGGAAATAAAAACTAACTCATCTATGTCTTTTGGAAATTATTGCTAGTGTTTCGTTCCTATTCTAGTCATGTGACCATAATGTTAACATTTCACCTTGTTGAATATTGGCTGTCACATCAAACGAATATATCTCCAGGACAATGTCTTTCTTCCTGTTCAGGACTTTTAACGTAACATTTTCCAAAATAATTTGTGGAAAAAAACGTATTGATATTAAAGCTCATTTCATTACATACAGATCTAGAATAGGTTAATTGAAAGGTCAGAATCTCAAAGTTCTCACAATCACACGCACACACACACACACGTCTGTATTTTCGAGCTTTTATTTTGGAGTCCAAGCATGTTATTTCCAGTCTCATCACAGTTAACTTCATAAGCCTTTCATTCTTGCGTTTTTTGGTTCCCACGGTGAACTATGTCTAGTTTTTATACAGCGCCTCCCCGTGCTGGGTTTAAATAATTCTTTAAATGAAGCGAGGGTTTGGGTGGAAAATGGCGGGTCTATTTCCTGGCCAGCCCTGACCACCCCAAACGCTCCACATAATGCATAATGAGTGTCCACCTCTGCCCTGCCTTTATGATACCTCTCATATGGCTATGTGTACCTATTTAGCAACCACTCTGGCGGACCAGAGCAGGCATTGGCAGCAGAGGGTAGCTGACAAAAGGCTGCAAGCACAACCATGGGTTACAGGTGCTGTTCAGACATGGTATTGAAGTTTTTCACAATTGCTAAAAGACTTTTCTTAAAAACTTCCATGCTTTTCTCAAAACTGTAAACACAAAACCCAATTGTAAAACAACATTCACCAAACCTCTGAGTCTTCTTGCAAAATCAAACAATCATCTGAAAACTGTTTTATCGGCACTCAGGTAAAACACTGTTTTCAGATCAAAGCCATTCAAAATAAAAACACCAGTCAGTCAGTCGTATTGTGTAGATTTCATTGTAAATGGATAAAATTGCCATTTTGCCCATCAATCTAAACTCAATAATGATAAAAGTGAAATAGTTTTGTTTTTATTTATCAACTGAAATCTCTTATTACCAAATGAATTCAGACCCTTAATTCACTTTGTGGAAACCCCTTTGGCAGCAATTACAGCATGAGTCTACAAGTTTTGCACACCTGGATTTTGGCAGTTTATCTCATTCTCCCTGGCAGATCCTCTCAAGCGCCATTATCAGAAGCATCTGTGAACTACAATCCTCTGGTCTCTCCACAGCTGTTTTTTTGTTTGTTTGTTTGTTTGTTTGTTTGTTTGTTTTTTGGGGGTAGGGGGGTTCACTGCTTACACACAAAAACTTTATATATCACATGATTTTTGAAACTTGTCACTCAAAGAGCAAACCACATACCAAATCTGCAATACCATGAGCTAATTCTCAGCCTTTGACTCAATTTTCAATGTCATAAAACACTTTTGCAAAACACTACACACAATTTTCTACCTAAGGCACAATTATCTAACAGGAATTAACTTGCTTGCCTTTTCTGAACACAGCCAATCAAAATGCTACACATATTCACCAGTGTCACATGCTTCACATGTGCAAACACTAATTGTTTAATTGATCACTAACCATTCACTGCCTTAGAATAGTCATAAAAATAGGCCAAAGGTCAGACACTATTACCTGTTTTGAACAATGGATGCAAATGTTGCAAGGAGAGCAAGTGGAGGGAGGGAGAGGAAGGGGACAAGAATGAGGAGGAAGAGGACAAGATGAACAGGGAAGAGTATAAGGGCAAAGAAGAGGAGGGAGACCTGTCTCTGGTGAGATTAGGGCTATACTTACTGATAATGTCATCAATCACAGGTTGCTGTAAATATGAGAGAGACTGAACTGAGAGTCCAACCCAAGGTGAATCCGTTTACAATGGCATCCATAATTCAAGCCAGTATGAACAGGTATATCTATTGGCTACTTTAGCATCACTGTAAAATAAGTAGTACTGCATTGTGTTACATAGACATTTGTAGGTCTTACTGTAGCCACCCATTTATGGATGGTTAGCATACTGTACTACAATACAGCTGTAAAAAAACATTTGTGTACTATACTAGACACACCCACACCTGTTACTGTAATCTTGTACAGAGTGGAAAGGTAAAAATATTATGGAGTACGAGGTCACATGTTTACAGAGGAGAGGTAGCTACTGTAAATATGGTTTTTACATATGAGTATGGTTTTTGTACAAATTCCTATATATGGTATATGGTTTTGTTGTCTTGTACAACACAATGTTACTGCTACAACAGTACTGTTTTGGATAACTAAATACAGTATTTTCAGTTTCAATATTGCATTGGTGTTTACTGTACTGTGTACATGTCAACCCCTCTCAGCAGATCACTGTACTGTACTGTCACTTTCCATCGTATGGAAATGTAGCCTATACACAAGCCTATGGAAGACAGAAGAGGTTTAGATTTAGAACAACAGTGTGTACATGGTATGTCCAAAAATTTACTATAATGAAAAAAGTATTAGGCATTTGATGCAAATACTTGATGTTGAGATGTTTTTATGATATTTTGAATGCAGTATTTCATTTTGCAGGAGACATGTGGCACTTTGCATTTGCATTTGTCTGTAGAGTTTTGAAAAAAATGAGACCAAGTTTAGAAAATGTGTGAAAGCACATGTAAAAAGAACTGTTAGTCTGGGCTTTGCGTGGGCCTCTCAAGGACTGTCAATCCCTGTTATTGTCTGCATAACAACAGGAGTATCAGCACTCCTATTGTTATGCGGACAACATTCCACGTTGTCTTTGTGCGCTTTGGGTCATTGTCCTGCTGAAAGGTGAACTGTCCCCCCACCAGTCTCAGGTCGTGTACACTCTTTTTTTCTTGTTTATCTTGTTTTCTTCAAGGACCTCTTGGTGGCCTTGGCTTTGTTTACCCAGGCTGTGGACAGTTCTAACATGACTACATCTTGAAAGTAATCCACCCACTTTCTAGTGTACAGTTTGTGTGGTGGCAACCAGTGCTGTACTAAAAGTTTTTTGGCTGCGGCTAGCCCAGCAAGCTATAACCTGCTTGTTTCTCACTCAGTTCCATACCTCGGTCAACATTCAGACAAAGAAGGATTGGTTCTAGTGGCACAGGCTTGCCAGTCATAGTAGAAAGAGTTAATACAACCTTCCTCCAGAAGTCATAGACATTTGGGCAGTCCCATACTGTGTGTTTAAATGTTCCGGATACATTGAGGGAGCACAAATCACAATTAGGGCTGGCTATCTGTTTCATATTACATTTCTCAAGGGGTGTATGGAAGGCCTTATGACATAACTTAAAGTTAATCAACTGGTGAGTGAGGTTCTTGGACGCCTGAAATATGTTCTTCCAGACCTTGCCCCAGTTTATGTCCTCCTCCTAGACAGCCAAGTCTTTGGTCAAGGTCTTGGTCAGACACTTTGGTGTTTGGTGTTGAAGCTATGAGTATATGGCTGAGACAAGACCCCTGGTGGATCGTGTGTTTACTAAGTTATGACTTCATGCATTTGCACTTCGGTTTCCCACGGAACTCTATACCAGTGAAGTGCTGTCTATAATTGAAGGCACAGAAAGAAAGTATTTGGTAGATCGAAAGTGAATACAATTCTTGAAAATCATTAAGAACCCCTGTGTCAAATATATCCTCCAAAGTATTCATCCCTTTTGAGGACCATTCTATTGACTCAAATGGCTTATTCCCTGACATGATATTTCTGTTCCATTCCAGGGGCATGTTCAGGTGCCATTCCCAGTTGCCCCTGGACATTTTCAACCATCCTGAAGTTCCTGATTATGTTTGATGATTATGTTTGATGATTATGTGGCAGCACATTCATTGGAAGCAACTCTTGCTTTTAAGGCTGCAGGTAAATTTGTATATATATATATATATATATATATATATATATATCTTAACTTGTGAATTAATTCTGCAATTACCAAATAGCATTATTTTAGTTTTGTTCAAGTTCAATGATAATTTATTTATGTCAAACTATATCTTTAATTTGCACAATTCCGAAGAAATCTCGTCCAATAAAAGCTGTAAGTCATCACCAGTAAAGAAGATATTTGTGTCATCTGCAAACAAAATAAGCTTCAATATCTTAGATATGTTGCTTATATCATTGATATACAGTACATAAAAAAGAAAAATTTGGGGCCCATCACTGACCTCTGGGGGGGTAACTGTTGCCTGTTACTTAAGTAACTCTCGACCCAATTAAGAACTACCCCCCTGATGCCATAACGCTCCAGCTTTTTTATTAATATGTCATGATTTACTCTGTCAAATGCTTTCTTAAGATCGATGAATAACCCAACTGCATATTTTTTATGGTCTATAGAGTTTGTGATATCTTCAATTAAGTCTATTAATGCCAGCGATGTTGATCTGTTTGCCCAGAATCCGTATTGGCTGTCAGTGAGGAGTTCGTGTTTTTCTATGAATTTTTCCAGTCGATTATTGAAAAGTTTTTCAAGACTTTTAGAGAATTGTGGAAGTAAAGAGAGGGGTCTTTAGTTTGTGAATTGGTGTTTGTCGGTCAGTTTTGTATAGCGGTATGACTTTTGCTGTTTTCATTTTATTAGGGAATGTACCTGTTTGGAATGATAAGTTACAGATGTATGTTAATGGTTCAGAAATCCCCTCAATGACCTTTTGTATTATACTTATATCAATATCATTACAATCCAAAGACTTTTTGTTCTTGCAATTCATGACAATATATAATTTCCCTTTCATCCACTGCTTGGAGGAACATGGAGTAAGGATTTTTATTTATTAACTTATCTAGATTTTTTTCAGATGTCCCGGGATCAGGGATTTTTCCTGCCAGATCAGGTCCAACATTTACAAAAAATGTATTAAAGCTATTTGCCACAACATCCATATTATATTCTTCTTGATCCTTAACAGTAAAATACTCAGAGGAATTCATTTGTTTAGATCCATTTTTTTATAACATTGTTCAGTATGGTCCATATTCCTTTAATGTTGTTTTTATTATTGTCTAATATTTTCCTATAGTGTTCTTTCTTGCTATTCCTTATAATATTAGTTAGCTTATTCTTGTATTTTTTATATTTATTCTCTGCCTCTTTAGTTTTCTGTCGTAAGAAGTCTTGTACAGTGTATTTTTCCAACTTTTGTTCATAGTTATAGTATTTTTATGTATTATCTTTTTCATTGTTTTATTTTTTATGTATGTATCTAGGTATGTTCATATTTGACTCTTGCAGTATTTTACCTTTTTATTGTTGTTTCCTATGAATATGTTAATTTGATACTGCACCAAACACCAAGCCAAATATCTTGTAAGACAAAAACTACCTATCAATAAACCTTATTTTCTGATTCCGCCTTTGTGATGATATCATCATCACTTCCTCATGCTGCTATAGCTTGCCAAGGACCACCCATGTGCCTTCATATCAGGTATTCATAATTTGTTTCAGTGCTATCAACAATTTTAACAATATCAACAATAAATGCACATATAAATAATGATTTATAAGGAACATACGAAAAACAACAATATGATTAACTGGACAGGGGCGAGGAGGCGAAATGCTGCCCCCTATGGATGTGGAGCAAGTAGCATGATCTTACACATTATACCTTAGACAGGGTTAATACATTGGCTTACTTACATAGAAGTGTATATTTACATAACCAGCAAGAGTAAGGGTCGGGGGTCAGAAGTTTATGCCCAATGAAGCTACTGTATATATCCACATACAAAGACAGTACTACACTTCTTGTTTTTTGAAGAACTATTGAACAAAACAACATTTTGATTCTGTATAGGGTCAGTGATTCATTCCCTACAGGAAGCACTAAACTTATTTGCTTTCAGAATTTGCTTACTCTGTGACGGGTCTCTGTTCTGATCCCATGCAAAGTATCCTTGTGTCAGAGGCAGCTGTGTTCTAGCGGCATTTGGCCCGTTTTGTACGTCAAGTAGTACAGGCAATGGAAAATGTGAAGAAAGTGACGTTCATTTACACGCCATACACATTTTTAAAAAAGTAACAGGAAGGATCGTTGAGTGGTGCAGTGGGTTGAGCAGGCGCCCCATATGTAGAGGCTACAGTCCTCGCTGCAGTTGGCCCCAGTTCGAATCCCGCATCGGACGGCCCTTTACTGCATGTCATTCCCCCTCTCTCTTCCTCCCCATTGCCTGTCTCTCTCTACTGTACTATCATAAAAACATTAAAAGCCCAAAAAAAATACTTAAAAAAAAAGTAACAGGTAAACAAATAGATGAAAATAAACAAAAATTACAATGATCAGCATTCTTTGAATACACAGGATGTTTTCTGCTTTACCTAATTAAGGCCTAAAGGTGGGGCCCCTGTAAGAAGCTGTGCATTCATTCCCATAATGACTTCTCTGTAATACGGATACTACAGAAATCTTAGCTTTCTTAGCTCTCAAGCAGTTAACATTTTGTTGGCTCCTCTATGCTTAGTCAAGATCAGTTATGATGTTTCTGACAGCCATGGAACGTGCCATCTCCCTTCCTAATTATCACTACATATTCATTTGACTCTGAGGACATCTTGTGGTCAAGATTGGCAATTTTGGGTTTGCATGTACCATAAAGAGATCTCTTCAAGGCCTGTGTGTGGGTGTGTGTGTGTGTGTGTGTGTGTGTGCGTGCGTGTGTGCGTGCGTGCGTGCGTGTGTGTGTGTGTGTGTGTGTGAACATACAATATACAACAATCTGTATCATTGTGGTATGTGGGTACAAAACATTGAATCTGAAATAAAAAGAATGCCTTTGCTTGTTGATTCCATTTACTGCTGTGTTTTAGTCTGTTGTAGCTGAGCTGGGAATGTCTCAACATGAAAATTGTGTGCCAAACAAAATAGACCAAGGAGTTTTTTGAGACTTTAAAGGAACTCGGCTCAGCTCAGCCAATACTGCTATCTATTATTAACCATTACTTTAGATAGATAGATAGATAGATAGATAGATAGATAGATAGATAGATAGATAGATAGATAGATAGATAGATAGATAGATAGATAGATAGATAGATAGACTTTATTTATCCCCTAGGGGAAATGTGTCCATTAGCTCATTGTTGATAATAATAAAAACAGTTAATAATAAATAAAAAATAATAATTAAATGAGTCCACTTCCTTTGGCTGAGTTGTTGTATAGGCTGATGACAGTGGGAACAAAAGATCTCCCTACTGAACCTTTCTGTCCTGCAGCGCAGTGAGATGAGACGTTTGCTGCTGTAGCTTCTTCTCTGTCCTGCCAGAATGTTGTGGAGAGGATGATTGGTATTGTCCAAGATGGCCTCCATCTTACATTGCATGCACCTCTCCACAACAGTCCTGAGTGACTCCAGACTCCTGCCAAGCACAGACCCAGTCTTTTTGACCAGCTTATCCAGTCTCTTTGTGTTCATGTCGGACATGCTGCTGCCCCAGCAGACTGCAACATAAAGAAGTACACTGGCCACCACTGACTGATAAAACAATGAGCAGTAATTCAGTTTTGCTTTGTCTAAAATCTTCACTAAGCTAAATTTCATCTGGATACTGATAGTGTGTGCAGAAAATGACATTTTCCACTTTCTAAACTCGTCTAAAACAAACATTCTTTGAGTCATTTTTATTTTTTCAAAATGAAGATTTCAAAGTGAGTGAGCATGGATGTTTGTTACTGAGAATCCCTGAAGGGAATCCCTTCAAATTTGGCACAAACATTCACTTGGACTCGAAGACAAACTGCTTAGATTTTAGTGGTCAAGGTTCAAAGGTCAAGGTCACAGTGACCTCTCAAAAAGTGGTTTTGGCCTTTTGAACGCAATATCACTTATTCAAATTTGGCACAAATATTCACTACGACTCAAGGATGAAGTGATTGGATTTCAGTGGCTAAAAATGAAGGCCACAGATACCTCACAAAACATGATTTTGGCCTTGTGAATACAATATCTGTTCATATTTGGCACTTACGTCCACCGGGACTCAAGGATGAATCTATTAGATTCTGGTGGTCAAAAGTCAAAGGTCAAGGTCAGTGTGACCTCACAAAACACTTTTTAACCATTGCTCAAGACTTCACACAGCAATTATAAAATTTCACACAAATGATTAATGTTTTATATGACTCTGGATAAACTAGTCTGAGAAGGCATACAACCGCAAGATGGTAATTAAGTAAGTCCTGTCAATTTCATTACACACATAACCAGAGCCTTTGGGGTCATTTATAGCTTCCTGTCTCTGCTCTCTCCCCCTGCATTACTCTGAAGTGTTCCTGTCACAGTTTATTGCCACTTGCCACTATAAATGTGACTCAAAACTAATTTATAAATCACCTAATTGCAAAACGTAGTTAGACATTTTCTGTGACTGCTTCTGATGGTCACAACTCTCTTGGCAAATCAAGCATACATGACTGTTTACTGTCAGGTATACTGTTCACCCCTGAGATCATTCACACCAAGTCCTATTTAGTTCCCACACTTGAGCAGTGAGTGAAGGAAATTTACAGGTACCAGATATATGAGGATGGTGATGATTAAGTACTTAGTTATTAGTTATCATAATAAAAACAACAATAATAATAATAATAATAATAATTACCCAGCATTATAGTTAAGAATATGAGTCACTGTATTCAATATAGTCATGTTTTAGCAGGTTTCCTTTCCTGCGACAGGTATATAGCTCAGGCAGAGAATACATCCTCCTCTGAAGAATGCATTTGTCATGTATATAATGGCTATGTCAAGAAGGAGGACAAGCTTATACAGGGATACTCCCTGAGGGACACTGAGAATGATGCAAAAACTTGGTTGCTTGTATACGTGCCAAGTGATGACATTTTAGCCAACAAAAGCTGAGAGACTTACCCTTTCATTTTGTCAAAGATGCAAAATTATTTGTGTGCCACTCAAACTGATAAAGAGAGCTCAGTGTGACGGCACCCAGTCTAGGTTGATTTCACTCCAAAGAAAGGATCCTCAGATCTTTTCTCTGTTGAGAGAGATCATCACTGGTTTTATCATAGTCTGAACCAAATACCACAGTTTTGAAAAATAGGATGATTAATCGTCTTCTGTGACCTTATATAAGTGTCAAGTGTATTTCAACCAAAACTTAGGTCATTTGACCTACTAACCTTATCACCCTATATAGAGAAACTTAATTTGTCAAACACAAGGAATTTGAATCATCCTGAACTGTTCGTGACACCTAATATGCAAAAACTCCTATGTGATGCATAGGATAGGGATCTAATATACAGTTCAAGAAAAACTTCTGTTGGTAGTGTTGGTATTGTCATTGTGATCTTTATTCACAAACCCACTGTCACTTTGGTCACACGATCAGGATGCAGTCAAGGCTGAGTTGTTATATAGCCTAATGGCAGTGGGAACAAAGGATCTCCTGAACAGCTCTGTTCTGCAGCGCAGTGAGATGAGACGTTTCCTGTTGTAGCTGCTTCTCTGTCCTGCCAGAATGTTGTGGAGAGGATGGTTGGCCTCCATCTTACATTGCATGCATCTCTCCACAATAGTCCTGAGTGAGTCCAGACTCCAAGCACAGACCCAGCCTTTTTGACAAACTTGTCCAGTCTCCTTGTGTTCATGTCGGACATGCTGCTGCATAAAAAGGTACACTGGCCACCACTGACTGATAAATTAAGTGCAGCATTTCACTGCAGACGTCAAAGGACCTGAGCCTTCTGAGAAAAAAGTGCCGGCTCTGCCCCTTCCGGTAGATGGCATCCATGTTCTGGGACCAGTCCAGTTTACTGTCCAGGTGCACACCTAGGTATTTCTAAGTGTGCACCAACTCAATGTCCTTCCCTCAAATGTTTACTGGCTGAAGGGTGGGCCTAGACCTCAGAGAGTCGATGACCATCTCCTTGGTCGTGGAGGTGTTCAGAAGGAGGCAGTTCTTGTCACTCCATTCACTGAGGGCCATCGTCAGATCACTGTACTCCGCTTCCTGATACACGCCACAATAGCTGTGTCATCCGAGTATTTCTGGATGTGGCAGGACTCAGAGTTGTATTTAAAGTCCGCCGTATACAGGGTGAACAGGAACGGAGCCAGGACAGTCCCATGTGGAGGGACAGTGATGATCAGCACCGATCATCACTGTCCCTGAGACACAGTTACCGAGCCTGACTAACTGTGGTCGTCTTGTCAGGTAATCCACAATCCAGGACGTGAAGCAGTCCATGCTGGTATTACAGTGTCCATACAGAAGTTGATGTAGTCTCTGGTACATTCAACCACTCTATCAAGGTCAGGGTCCTTGCTGTTATCATTATCCTGTGACTCAAAAAGTACATTCCAATCTATGTACTCAAAACAGTCCTTTAGACTCACTGGCCTCTGGGTTCCAGTTCCTCAATGAGCGGGTAGTTGCAGCCTGCCTCAGTACACAGGGCTTGTAGAAAGGCTGAAGAAAAAACAGATTATGATCTGATCTGCCAAGTGATGGTAGAGCTGAAGCAGTGTAGGCCTCCTTGACACTCGCATACAACAGATCAAGTGTCTCATTTTCCCTTATGGGACAGTCAACATACTGAGTGAAGTCAGTCAGGTGATAGGTGACTAAAGGCTATGCTCGTGGTTCAATGTAAACAACAATGGCGACGATGGGAGAGAACTCCCTCGGTACATAGTACGGTACACCAGCTGCCTACAGTTCAATATCCAGACAGCAGATCTTCTTCTTCACTGTGATATGACCGGGGCTGCACCATCTATTGTTCACAAACAGAACCAGTCCTCCACCATCAGTTTGTTGCCAAGGTAAAAAAAAGTAATGGGGATCGAAATAAACATAAATACTAAACTATATGCATCAGTGACCAGGGCATACAGTATTTTCTGAACACATTTTACAACAAGCAAAATATATATTTCAAATCGAAGTACACATGGAAAGATATATTTAGCTAATTTAATTCAAAGGTTTAAAAGTCTTCTTCAATGGCGCTCTGGGCACATTGTGTGAGCTTGCTTTATTTGTGAACATACAGTGTGAACTGGCTTTGTCACAATACACAAATACAAATATAAATACACAAATAAACAAATACACTGCATACCGGGTTAAAAGTGATCACAAATCTAATTATAGCTTTATGATTCTGTCCAGCATCTGTTGCTCAAATTGTTCAAACTATTCCAAGGCAACAAGCATGCTTCATGATTCATATTTTGTTGCATAACAAAGGATACATATAGATATTTCAGTTTTTCTAGCATTGAGCATGATAACATTTTAGTGGGGCATCAGCCCCTGGTTCGTAAGAGGTAAACAAGTCATTAACTATAAAAAAAAGAAAAAATCTGAGAAAAGGAAAAACGATCCTGCTTTTACTGTGACTACACAGAGGTTTTGACTGAGCTTTATAAAATCTGTGTCACTGATGGAGGAGCTCTGGCATACACACACAGACTGAAAATGATGTTCCTATGGAGAGTTTCTATGTTTGTGTTCCTGGTTCAGAGTGAGAAAATACAGGTTGCTGTGTTCTTGTCAGGTGCAGCTTCTGTCTGTGGTTGCTAGAAAAAAATGCCAGTTGCTTTGTTCAGACCAGGGCAAAACCTCAATACTGATGAGACGAGCTGTTAGCTAGCTCAAATTATCCACAAGTTGTTCATTTTTTTGATGCTTTTGTCAAGAGAATTTATCATTTCCATGAATAAATACATGTCCTACAACTGGACATTAACACACCACAAACTGTACTCTCCAAGGAGCACTCAGGATTTAGCTAAGTGAACCTTAAGTAAACCTGAATGCTGTGGTTTGACAATGCGCGTCTGTTCGTGTGTAAGGTGATGAAAAGTGGTTGCTATGTTCTATGGACTTAGATGCTCTCCAACTGATAAGACTAACTGTGTCTAACTATAAAGTATATAGACTGATGAAATGAGTTGTGGATAATTGACGTACTGGGGCACTCCAGATAGTTATCAGTCTGCAGTGAAGCAATGTGCTATCTCCAGTTTCTGGCCAAGATACTCACAATTAATCTGGATTAGCCACGAAAGAAATAAGAAAATCGCCATTCCACAACCCTCAGTGAATATCAGAGCAGTGAAGGAACAAACCTGAATGTCTTGAGCTTCGATGAGTCATTGGTTTGAACAAGGTGTTTTATACAGAAAGACCACAATGGACTGAAGGATTATAAATGTTGCCTGTACACCCTTGAACACTGTGTTTGACATAAATTATAGTGACTGCTGAAACTTTGAAGAACTGATGAAATCACCAAGATGAAAGCCAAAGGCTGCTCTCACTCAGGTGAAACTGCACTCACATGAATTTAGGCAAAACACAAAATGCATTGTTGAATACCTTAAGTTGTTTTCAAGACAAGATATGATCCATCGTGAAAACTGATGATGCACTGCAAGACAGATTGCTGAGAAGCTAGCATGGAGACAAATCTTCACTGAAGCTAGTGTGAAGTTATCTTGGTGCTAGGAAGATAAGGAGAGTAAAAATGCATGTGGCTTGATTCTCAAATGGTCAGAAGAGAGACACCAAGCAAGTGTACCTTTTTTCTTCTCCATTGGACCTAAACTGAGAAATTCGTTCGGAACTGTCACTGCAATGTCACTCTCCATCCCATACTCCATATTCACAGAATCCCTTTGCATCCCCTGTCTGGCTCACACTTCGGTGAGCATCACATATACTGCTATCCATATGGAAGATGGGGCAGCGAGGACAGGTTATTCCCTTGAAGTATCATGAGCTTTGCTCTCTTTTGCTTTGCTCTCTTTATGCAGTGGGAGTCCTGTGACCAGGAATCAAAGTTGTGGGATCAGGTGGCAGGCCGGCAGCAGCTCGCAGCTCCACCGAGCAGATTGCCTACTGCTGTGATGACTGAGGACTGCCACACACAAAGCATGAAAAGTGTGGATTCCTGGGGCTGAGGGTCAGTTTGGTCGGCTCTGCACTCCCCAACCAGCTAGGGAAGAAAGGAAAGGCTCAGTCAGCAGGCCAGGGCTACTGGAGCGATGAAAAGATAATACACCCGCCCCCCCCCGCTGCTGGACCTCATGCAGCGTCAAACCATTTGTGAGCAGTGACAGAGCCAGATTGGGCCGAAAGGATATGAGTGGGAAACTTCAAAACCTGCTCATGTTTCTGCGGATGTGAAAGGATTTGAATAACACATTCAGATTTGATGGACTTTCCCATGTTCACTTTGGACAGCCCTTTTTTGTTGACATGTTCAAATAATGAATCTCTTATGTGTGGGATCCCTTTTCCCCCCCTGCTCCTGAGTCCTGTTTCTAGTTGTCAGGTAGGGATGCTGTGCAGACCATTCCATCGTCTGTCCGAAGCTTATGGAATACCGCTGACTTGCTGGCTTCCAGGAACCAGGGTGAGTGGTTCTACCTCTTGTAGAACAGTCTTCCATTTTACCTCAAGCTGTCAGGAGCAAGACCATCTGCTGTCAGAGCTCGAGACGCTAAATACAAATGTGGTGTAATTAGTGCTTTAATTTAGCTGTTTGCTCAGGACTGAGACACTATGAGTGACTGACAACAATTATGTGATAAGAGGTTTTCACAGAGGTTTATACAGGGTTTGCACACAAGATAACCATTATGCTTGCTGCTCAGAACCGTTACAAGATAACTGAAAACTTTTGGGAAAATATTCCACAATGACAGTCATACATTTGCAGAAGAATATCTTGGGTTTTTCTCAGCAAAATAATTAAATAAATGATGGATTCACTTTCTGTTTTCCCACCTTTTAAGGTTGTATTTGTGCATAGACTGGATTTCTTACATTAAATTCTCACTCTGTTTCAGGTGCTGAAATGGAACATATATATTTGATTCTTTTACTGTTTTGTAAAGCCTTATCAGCTGAAGCTCAATTCAATGGATACAACTGTGACGCCAACTTTCACAGCCGCTTTCCTGGTGAGGAACTCAAAGAAACTGACACAAATTCACACTGTTTCTGAAACACTGAATTAAAATTACACCTGAATATCCTCTTAAAGGAAAGTTCTCCTCACATACGAGTGAATAAAATTTACATGATGATTGTGGTCTGTAATCCCAGAACTCCACTTCTATTCCTAAAACAGAATTGTCCAGTAAAATTCAGTTTTAGGCTCAAAATCACTTGACCTCATAACTCACTCTGATTAAACATTAATAATTTCTCTATTATTCAGTTATTCATTCATCAGTATGACAAAATTGCTACAGGGCCGTTTATGTATTGTCTTTGTGTGTGTGTGTGTGTGTGTGTGTGTGTGTGTGTGTGTGTGTCCCTTGCAGCGGAGAGGGATATCAGTGTGTACTGTGGGGTGCAGACCATAACCCTCAAAATCAACTTTTGCCCTGTCCTCTTCTCCGGCTACACCGATACTGACCTGGCCCTCAATGGTCGCCATGGAGATGCCCACTGCCGCGGATTCATTAATAACAACACCTTTCCCACTGTTGTAATCTTTAGTATTAGCCTGGCATCGCTGGAGTCCTGTGGCAACTCCCTGGTGGTAAGAAGAACAGGAATGGTACAAATGATTGTTCTACAGATTTTACAGTATTACTGTCAGCATCACTGATACTGCACACTGTTCATCACCAGTATGCAGTATCTTTTAGATCTTATCTCTCGTCTTTCAGTGAGTGGAATGGTAAGCAGTCATACATAATAGTAACAGCATTGAGAAAATATCATTAAAGCAAGTAGAAATCTAGTTTACAGGAAAGAGTGAATATGTTTTTTTTTTTGCTGTTATTCAGAAATAAGGTGTGTATTACAAACTGTCATAGAATAACTCACTACCTTAATTGACAATTATCTTTATGACATTTTGTACTAAACTAAAATAAGTTAAACAAGTAAAAACTGAATCTGAGAACAGCAAAAATGCTCAGATCAGTTGGTAGGAAAAAAATGAGATGTGTCTGTTACTTCAGCCAGCTGTCTCCTTCACAATATCCAATTTTAGATGTTGAAAAGCATTGTTTATCTTGCATGGGAATGAAGTCCAGCACTCTTTATCTCAGTGAAGGGGGTTGCTGTGGGACCCCAGAGGCCCTGTCAGGATGATGAGTAAGAGGGTAGTTGAAAGTGAATCTTTCTTGAGCGAGCTTTCTCTCACCCATGTGTTATACCAGTATTTAGCTGGAACAGGACATTTCCTGGAGGATCTGCTTTCAGATAAGGATGGACTGAGTTGGGGATTAGTGAGGTGTGTTAGTATGCTCAGTGGTATTGCCGATGGTATCAACCCCTGTGTCCACAGTAAGCTACTAGGTCAGTTAGTGAGCCAGAAGGAGGAGTTTTACCAACACTGATATTCTTTACTGCAGGTCTCCACGGCTCAAGGACCCAATGCTTATGGGAACTTGTCACTGGTGCAGATTGGTAACATATCAGGGTACATCGACACACCGGACCCCCCAACCATCATCAGCTACCTGCCAGGTCTGCTGTACAAGTTCAGTTGCAGTTACCCACTGGAATACCTGGTCAACAACACACAGCTGGCCTCGTAAGTCTCACTTTTATGACCGCTTTCTCTTTTAACTTGGTTTGACAGCACTCCAGTGGGGCTTTAGAGAAGCCAGTGTGATGGACTAACAAAAAAGTTTAATTATTCTCAGCTTCATTTCATTAGTGTTGAAGTGTGTCTGCCTCCTGTATATAACATTTCTAACATCCAGTGACTGGTCAAGGCTAAATTCTAATTTGCAAATATTGATATGAAAACAGATGTGGGAATGCAAAGTTGAAGATTATAAATGGTTGCCAGGACTCTGGACAGTATGTTTCAACCTTTTACAGTTGCAATTAAGAACTTCAGCTATGGTTTTAGGCTGGAGGAAGTTTTTAGTACTTTATTAATATTGTGAACATTAAATCAATATCTATGCTTACACATGTATTCTCTGATTCACCAAAAACACTTTAAACACAAATTACATCAAAAATATTTTGGCACTATTTTTTATCTTTATTGAAGGTCAGCAGCTGCAATCTCAGTGAAGGACAGCAATGGTACTTTCATCAGCACATTGAATCTCCTGCTTTATAATGTAAGTCCAAGTATCTGACTCTTTGCAGCACAGGGGAGCTGAGGGTGTTGTGCTGGCAAGAAAGCTATAAACCAAAGACATACTTAGTCAGTAAGCATCAAAGAGCATAAGAGGCTCTGCAGCTATTTAAAGACAATCTGCAGCTTTTAAATCTGTGATTGCAATGATTTCTGAGAATGATGATCCATGTACAAGATGGGGAAGATAAAGCTCAGAAAACCTTTTATGCAGCAAATTACCTTTATTCCTGAAATTAGAGAAGATTATTCCTCAACTCGTTTCAAACTTTCACTAAATCAACTTGTCAGTTTGAACCAAACATTAGTAAATTGGATTCAATGGAAACCAGATGATAGATCTGCTCTGATTCACAAAGTGGAGTCTGACTGAAGAAATCACTCTGAACAAGATGAAAGGAAGGGGTCAGGAACTGTGACAAATGTGCTGAAATGCTTTTTTGGTTTATCTGCAGGACTCCTCGTACATTCAGCAGCTGTCCATCCCAATGGCAGGACTGACCCTGAAGACACGGGTGTTTGCAGCTGTAAAAGCCACTAACCTGGACAGGAGGTATTCAATCAACATCTAGACCCGTTCCATATTCACTAAACCAAAACTACATTTTGTGATCCCAACAATGGCTTAGTAGGTTACTGTTGTCATGTCATGCTGTCCACTATCACTTGTATTCTGCCAAGTTGTTTAAATGGAAATAATGTGACTAGTACAATGTTAGAAATCCACACCCACGGACTGTGTGGAATATTTAGCGTTAACAACACAATTTAGAATTTACTCTCATTGAAAGGGGGCACCAGTCCTCAGGGAGGAGAACAATGAATTACTTCAATGTATAATGTTATCAATCTTATATCAGAAGCCATGACTTCTCAATTCAATGGATCTCCAGTCTCTACTTCAAAAGAACACAACAGGACAACAACTGGGTGTAAATAAAAAAGTGTATTAACTAAAACAGAGTAAATGCAACGTGTATTAATCATAAAGATGAAAATAATAATGAAATGAGCAGTGTGATGAGTTGGCAATGGTGGGAGAGAATATGTTATGGCTATACACTATGACTATAAGCTAATGTCTACGAATGACATTTGATGATTAAATATTGCTATATTTCAACCTCAACCCAGTCATGAGGAGAAGGTTAAGACCAGCCTACTGTGAGTTGCGCTGTAGCTGGAGACCCTTGGCTGGAACCAAGGTAACTGTGGTTGCCCTGGTAACCCTGGAGACGCAGAGTCTAGATGGATTATCCTGGTGGCTGTATCACGGTGGTGGTTTCTGCCGGTGTCTCAGCATTTTAGCTCTGGTGGAGTTTGCCAGGAGACTTTCTGTCTTGGGCACTCTTGATTTCTGGTAGGCTTCTCTGCAGGGTTGATGTTAAATAAACTCTAGTGGACTTCACTGTGGCTGGATAACTTTTGAGGAGACTGGCGTTGACCAGATGACTATAAAACTGTCAAAAAGCTTCAAAAGGGAAAACATGATTATATTCAAAAAGTTTAAAAATTACTATGAGGTACCTCTGTTGTTTTGGCTCAGTTGTTCTTGATTGACTTATAAAAATTTAAAGATCGCGTGTGTCAACAAAAAGGATGTTAGTTGGAGCATGTGGCACCATGACCATAAAACATTAAATGAAACTAGAAAATTCCTGGAGGAATTTTGAATGTGCCTGCTGCTTGGTGCGTGTACTTCACTCCTCTCATTTCAATCTGTACAAAGAACATTACTTTCAGTTTCATTTATGTCATAGAGACTTATCCTGACACTGACCTCAGTCACTGCAGTTTTACCTCTAAAGACCTTTTGAGGCTGTCATGACTGACCAAAATAACTTCACACTCATGGTTTCAAAACCAAATTTGTCCCCACTACCATACCAAAACATATACACACATGTACAAGTCCTAACAGAAGTTGATCTGCAATAAAGCTATATCACTATATCCCCATATAGACGATAGCTTCTAAGATCGAACTTTCATGACCTACCTTACCTCTTACCTTTTTTGGACTCTTACTTACTACAAGTGTCTGTGCATCTGTGTTTGGCAGTATAAGTTGCATGAGGTTTTGGACAGCAGAGCCAATAGTTCCCTCTTACCATGTTGAAACTTTTATTTTGAAGGTTAATCAAATTCGTGGAGATGGTGCTTGTGTGTTTCTGTCAATATGTGTTTGTGTGTGTGTGTGCATGTGTGTGCATGAGTGTGTTTTTGTGTGTAGCGGTAGAGCTGCCTAACAGAACCTCCAGTAAGTTCTTTTTACCTGGTTGAGAGTCTTTTGAAGGTGAATATCAAAAAAGTAAGATGGTGTTTGTGCATGTGTGTATTGCTGTGTGTGTCAGTAGAGCTGTCTACCGTAGAGCATCCGAAAAGCTTTTTCAGAGATGGCACTTGAGTACGAAGTTGGCTCTGGTTAGCAAGTGTAGCTGTGCCTAAAAACAGCAGGTAACACTGAAGATGTAATAAATATCACAATCCTCTACACTGAAGTTACAACAACACCACACCGAGCAAGCGAGAGCGATGGAGAGAGAGAGAAGCTAGTGCTAACTGCTAAGCTCAAGTAACTAGCAGATCTGAACAGCATGTAAACACCTGCTGAGTTAGTGAAAGTCACTAAAAGGAGCACAGAGCTCTGAGTGCTGGAGCAGAACTAGTGTAAGTTTAAATGTACAACAGGTAGTTAGACACTGTGATGAAGAAAACAGCAACATTAACTGTGTTCAGAAAGAGCAGCAATAATCCAATGGAGTCCAATTAGCCAATAAGAATCAGCTTTGTTGCCCAGATACTGCGTTACAACCACCTGCTGAGACAATGGTTGCTATCAGCTTATGAATTTGTATTACAGTCTATAGGAGAAGTGTGTGTGTGTGTGTGTGTGTGTGTGTGTGCGCGCGTGTGTGTGTGTGTGCGTGTTTGTGCGTTTAAGAGAGAGAGTCGGGCTGTTCCATGCAGTGCACACCCATTATAAACTTAAAAATGATCTGAAAAAAGCATGAAACTATAACTGTGATCATTCAAAAACTATACAAGATATGAAAAAGTTGAATACAAGTTTAATAGCGGAAAGTCTTCTAAACATTTTAGAGTTTGAATGAAGTCTGTAGCTGAAGGTATGCTGTAGTAGTTGAGGCTCAAAGAGGCTTAAGCTTTCAAGGATTTGAACAGTCTCTTCATTCATCTGAATTGCAAAACAATTGCAGAAAAAGCTTAATATTTTTAAAATCATAAATAGTACAAAAAGTTATATACATCCCATAATTTACAGAACAAGCTGAACGTTATGAAAGGTGAATGCTTTCTGTACAAAAAAGTATGAAGGATTAGTTAGAGACTGTAGAAAGGCGGAAGTATAAGAATAACTAGAAAATGCATTTCTTGCTGAAAATGTGTGTGAACGCTGAGAGCTGAATGAGACCACTGAAGCAATGCTGAAGAAGCTGAAACAATGGCTGAAGATTAAAAGCAGAAATTGTAAACTGGAGGTTGAATGAAAAATGGTTGAAAAAGACCTGAATTGTTGATGAAAAGTTTAACAAACAGCATGAAACTCGACAAAAATGTACAAAATGTACAAAATAGAAAAACATCTAAGTTTTCTAAATGTTAAACTGGAGGAGCTGCAGTCCATAAACTGCAAAATCTGAGAAACTGAAACATGTTGTTGAATGCGAGTTGATTGAGATTGCTGAAGCAATGCTGAAAAAGCTGAAGCAACTGCTGAAGCAATGCTAAAGTAGCTCAAGCAATTGCTGAAGATTAAAAGCAGAAATTGTAAGCTGGAGGTTGAATGGTATGAAATGGTTGAAAATGGCGTAAGTTGTTGTTGGAAAGTGTAACAAACAGCACAAAACTGTAGAAAATATACAAAATGTGAAACACAGGAAAACATTTGAACAGTTGAAAGCTAAATGGCCTAAATTGGATAAGGAGATTACTGACACAATGCTAAATTGTTGAAAAAGCTGCTCAAATAAACTGAAGTATAGTGTTTCAAAAAATTAGATGCCCAAATGTTAAACTGGAGGAGCTGAAGTCCATTAGTTGAAAAAGCCAATAATTGAAACATGTTATTGAAACTGTTGAAAGCTAAATTATTTACTGCCAAAGGTGGGAGTAGGAATAAAATGCCTTAAAAATGTGAAGGAGTAATCATTCGTATGAGTAAAAGAAAGATGGACTCCATCCTCAACAGTAGAAACTTTAATATATCAATAAGCTGAATAATCACTTAATAGCTAAACTGTTCAGAACACTTTCAAAGTTTGAATGAAGTCTGTATATGAAAGTATGCTTGAGAAGTTGAATTTCAAAGACACTGAAGTTTTGAAGGAGTTGTACCTCATCTCCATTTACTTATATTGTAGAAAACTGCAGAAAAAGCTTATTATTTCAAAAATTATCAAGAGTATCAAAAACTTGAAGGTAAGGATAGATCTCCTGAACAAGCTGAATGTTTTGATAATTGAATGGTTTTTGTACGAAAAAGTATTTAGGAGTAGTTAGAGACCATGGAAAGGTAGAAGAAATAAGAATAAAATATAAAGATTTGACAAAAATAGTGCCTCAGCATTCAAACTAATAAAGATGAATAACAATAGTGATAAAGATTTGAAGAACAATAGTTCTTTTCAAATCTCTTATGAAAATATAAAGATTTGAATAACAATAGTGTGAATGCTGCAGCATTTCAACCATTCTATAGGATAGAAGTTTGGGATTGACCTATTACATAGAAACATCTCATGAGTTACCGAACAGTTAGATATTTAATTATATATTCTTCCTCAGATCTGTGTCTGTGAAGAGAGTTCTGCTGTTTCACTGTTCAGGATTGGAATGTTGGTTGTAGCTTATGACTCTTATCTAGAGAAAGGTTGGTGTGTGTGTGTGTGTGTGTGTGTGTGTATGTGTGTGTATTCAGCATGGCACAGAGAGGCCAGGATTCACACCTTAGTGATTATCAGTCCTTTTGGTGTTACTTTTCCTATATAAGAAACAGTCAAATATCAATAGGCAGTGTCTTATTGTTACAAACTGGAGCTTTTGCCTATGTTCTCTAGTTCTCTGTTTTCCATTTGTTGATCCTCTGGAGCTGACCCAGCAACAGCATGATCTGTTTGTGAGGGAAGGGTCTCTGTTTGCTATCAATTTGATAGTTTGATGCCGGAAATTTTGGGTCCATAACTCTCCATGTCCTTACAATGAACTTCTTTAACGACTTGTTACTGATGCCAGGCCAGGTATGTCTGCTATAAATATATAATATATAAAAATTACACCTGCTGCAACACAATATGAAGAGCAACACCACTGACCTACACATGGGTGCTGCTAGATCATGGTAGAAGAAAGTTACTATTAATTTGTTAAGTAAGACTTTTTTTAAGAAATGCACCCTGAAAAAAACAGCTACAAATGACTATGAAGAGTTTTGAAATGAGCATGAGCTAAACACTCAGGGGACTCAGGAGACATTAGGTTATTGACACTACCATTTTGTTAATCTGAGTAGGAACCTGTACTTAACAGCCAGCTGCTCCGTTTGATGATACATAAACCCCTTTTGGACTCGACAAAAAACCTGTTAACATCTGTTTTTTGTTGTCAATGTGAAGAAATACAATTTTCATTCACTCCCAGTCAAATGACTCTGTAGTCATATCAGCTCCAGCTTGGATCAGCAGTAATGTAAACATGACATCTGGGTGAACACAAATTTTCAGCCACAGGACCACCAACCTGGACGCCACAGATCCATTTTGCTAGTCTAGAGTGCAATTAGCAGCTCACTGTTTGAATCTGCGTGTGTGTGTGTGTGTGTGTGTGTGTGTGTGTGTGTGTGTGTATGTGTATGTGTGTGTGTGCATGTGTGTGCTCTGTAACTGCATGTCATAATGTTTCCCCCTGCAGTTGTGTGCAGTTATTTTTAGCTGATTTACCTGCATTTAAAAAAATCTCATGAAATCTCTCTGTGAGATTCTCACAGTATGAAAATCACATGATGCAGTGCACCACATTACTGCACCTGAACACAGGTTGGGAATATTTCTGTAAATGAGAGCCTTTGTTTTCGACTTTTCATAAATTTCCCCCAAAAATTCTAAAAACATATGTTTACCTTGTCATTATGGGTTAGGTGTGTAGGTTGGTGGGAAAATGCAATTTTATCCATTTAGAATAAAGTGTAAAAAAAAGTGAAGCAGTGAGAACACTGAAGACACTGTATATGCCGTGGAAGGGAACATAATCCAGGCAACAATTACATTTCCATAAAAAAATTGCAAAAATTAAGTAGTCATATAGAAAATCATTTCTTGGTGACAGGTCACATGTCACATGACAGTTCTTTCTACTGAAAAGACAAAGATCATTTTGGTGGCAATTTTCACCTACAAGCAGAGATGAACCAAGTGTGTCCCTGAAGTCTGATTTACTAATCCTTAATGTTAAACAGGTGGAATGTTCTAATGGACTACTGTTACACCACGCCCTCCGGAAACCCCAACGATGACCTCCGTTATGATCTTTTCTTTAGGTAACTCACATTTGAAAACACATCTGTGATTTGTTTCAGTTTAGATTTTTCTCTTGCTCTCCTTTCTAATAATTCTTTCTCATTTTCCCTCCATGGACCAGCTGTGAAAAAGACCCCCAGACCACTGTCTTTGAGAATGGGAAGAGCCAAATGGGCCGCTTTGCTTTTGAAGTATTCCGCTTTGTAAAGCACAAGAACCAGAAGATGTCCACTGTTTTCCTGCACTGCGTCACCAAGCTGTGTCGAGCAGATGACTGTGCAATGCTCATGCCAGTGAGAATAACAAAGTGTACCTATATAACTCACATAACAAACTATTAGCATAAAACACAACACACATCTACAGCTTAATTTCATGAGGAACACGTGATGAAGAGTCTAAGTTTCACCTAGATTCACCTGCTTCACTCTCAGATATTTACTGATAGACATAATCATCAGTGGTAGAAAGCGACCTTAAGTACCTTTACTATTCTTAAATACAATTTTGAGGTCCATGTATTTTACTTGAGTAGTATTTCAAGTTTATCTATATCAGCACCATTCAGACACTAGTAAGAGAGGCATAAAAATACATTAAAAATAAGACATTAAAATTGCATTTAAAAGGCAATAAAAACAGAAACAAAAGCAAAAGCAAGCAAATAAACAGTTGAAGAGTGAACATTATAGCAAACATGTAATGATTTGAGCCCAGATCTCAGGTTTTCAGGAGGCTTGTTCCACCACATAGAAGCTAAACCTTACTTGGTTTTGATTATGTGAACATTGAGTAAACCTGCCCCAGATGACGGTCTTGATGCTTCATAATAAATAAATAAATCAGGGAGGTGTTAGGAGGTTGAAGCTCTGACAGGAAAGGTTGATAGGGTGAAAAACAGTTCTTTACACAAGTCTTTCCTCATGAAATTGCCTGCCCTGTTTTCCAGTCTATATGAGGGCTGTGGAGTGTGAGCCAGGGATAAGTGGGTGCTGAGGAGCTCAAAAGACATGATAGCTGATTCTTTCAGTGTGAGAGTTGGGGAAAGACAGGTGCAGTGACTGGGTGCGATGAGTCACCTTACATAATAGCCAGCCGTCCAGGGCACTTGCATCCAGGGGCTGGTTGAGGTGGAGGGTTTTGAGGCCCAGCTTTCTGGCATGATCAAAGTCCATTAGGTTAGCGTTTGAGCCAGAATCAACTAGGACTGTATGCTTAAGAGAACACACAGGGGAGGTGAGAGACACTAGAGGTTGCAAACGAGAGGGATTGGAAACAGTCAAAGTACAGCTTAACAGGCCCTCACCTTCACTGGCGAGCCCGGTCTTTTAACGGGCAGAAGGTGATGAAGTGGCCCAGTTGACCATAATAGATGCAGCAACCCTCTTAAACTCGTCACTGGCCTTCCACTGGAGTCAGGTGGGTTTGGCCAAGCTGCATAGGTTCCTCCGTGGCTGAGGGCAGCGCTGTCGTAGAGTCAGCAGGAGGAGAGCATCGCAAAGAAGAAGAAGAAGAAGACTTTCAACTTTCACACAACTTTATTTAGGACACATTATGCCAAAAATCTTAAATGGTGCATATCAAAGCTTGTAATAAATTACCAGTCAATTAAAACCCCTCAATCAAAAAACAACAACAACAACACCTTCAAGTTAAAAAAAACTACAAACTGAGCTGCAGTGACCCATAGTCCCCAGTGGAACACAGGACCTTCCTGATCCCCCACACAGTGCTGAAAACATCCAGGTTGCAAGTCAGTCTGTAAAAGGAGTGCTCTATTCTGAGCCGAGCTGAGACCAGAGCCTTCAGACACAGCACCGGCTCCGTCCAGCCCACACCTGACAACTTGTTCTTATGGCTTTTCCAGATTGCTATCTTAGCAGCTGCTAACAAGAAATTGATAAGAACCAGTGTCTGTCTTTTTAACAATGTACCTTGGGCCAAAAACTAAAACGTGAAACAGAAGAAACATCTCCTAAATCCTCCACCCACTCGTGCAGCAGCCTAAATAAATAAGACAAACAAGGACAGGAAACCACCAGATGTTCTACAGTTTCTGTCTGCCTGCAAAAAGGACAGCCCTCCCCAGTGCTAGGGTCTAGGTGAGCTCTGTATCTGTTTGTATCTTTTTGTAGCTATAGCTCCAGGTATGATCCTCCACTGGAGGTCAGCCATCCATTTATACAGGCTTATACAGGAGCCGCCAGCAGCTGCATCAAGCACCTCAGTCCATTTGGACTCCCTGAGTCCTTTTAGTGAGCCGAGGTCTAGGACCTTTACACAATTGTGATACAGCTGCTTCTTCCTACTGGAGACAAATTTTCCCAACACTGGAGTCTTCAGGGAGAGAAGCAGGCCACTATTCTCTCTTCACTCTCCCACAGCAGGACTGATGGGGGAACATGAACTCGTGGCCATCACTCAACTGTTCAGCCAGCGCCCGGTCCCAAACAAAAGCCCTCAGTGGCGCAGACAGAGACTGCCCCGCCTCGTCTACAAACCTCTGTAGCACTCAGGATGACCTGATGTTGGTCACCTCAGTCAGTGTGTCCAACGACATCCTCATTAGATTTCCCAGCTTGACGACCCCAGCTTCAACAAAAATGATTCCTCAAAGTGGCTGAAGAGAGCACGCTATTAGACAGGAAGCTGTTGTTAAACAGCAGCTCCTCAAACAGCCACATTCCAGGCCTGGGGTCAGGAGTAGAGATGTCACGATACCAGAAATTTAGTAGCCAATACCAGTGAAATTCCACGATTCTCAACACCTATTTTGACACCACAGTAAAAAAAAAAAAATTGCATGTACTTTAACTCTTTTATTGAAAAATATGAATAAAAAAAAACCAAAAACTGTGCTAAAACATAAGCAGTAAAATTGCAATTGAATTGCACAGCATTTCAACTATGGTTTGGAAAGTGTGAAGGCACCATTTACAAACAGGCTTTTGCAGGTCTATAATCAACCTGTCATCCCCGCCTTGAAAGTAAAATATTTCCATATGTGACTCTTCTGGCTTTTTCTTTCGATGGGCCGAGGTGCTGTAGCTGGACCAAATTGTGTGCTTGAATATGTCACCATCTTCAATTTGTTATTGCAGCTAGACTGCAGCCTAGTAGTGGACAGTCCTCATCCTCCCTTTGGGTTGAGCATGTGCCGGAGAAACTGTGCTGGTTCTGGTGACAACCCTAGTCAGGAGGTCAGGTGATGTCAGGTGTCCTCCATGCATCCATTGCTGACCTGTAGAATGGCATGAGTCCAGACAGGTCACATTGTGAGTCCAGCAAGAATAGCTGTCTATCTAGGCCAAGTTGCCCGGCCTTTCTGAGGATGAGCTGGGCGGGAGCCGACAGCAGAGACTGCAGCAATACAGCAGCCTCTGAGCTGCCTGCAGTCTGAAGGCTGCTGTCCTGGATCTGAGGTCTATAAGGCCCCACCCTCCCTCTGCCACAGGGAGATACAGTACCGCCGCCCACAGCCAATGACGACCCGACCAGAAGAAGTCCACGAGGAGCCGCTGCAGCACCTCCATGAGGTCTGGTGGTGGAACCAACACTTGTAGTCTGTGCCACAGGGAAGAGGCGACCAGGGTATTGATAATCAGAACTCTTCTGCTGTAGGACAGCTGTGGGAGCAGCCATTTCCACTTAGACAACTTGGCTTCCACTTTCCCCAACACTCTCTCTCAATTCTGTTTTTGTATGTCTTTGCTGCCTTGATGAATACCCAAAACTTTTACTCTTCTTGTTCTCCAGCTAAGGCTCCCAGGGAGACCAGGAGGGCATCTTGAACTCCAACGCCCCACCAGAATAAGCTCCACTCTTCTCCCAGTTTATCCTTGCTGAGGACGCCCTCTCATACAGAGCCAGGCCAGCCCCTAACTCCAGAACGTCCCCCTAGTCCCGGACAAACACATTGATGTCATCAGCGTAGGCCGATACGACTACAGGGGGGCAGTCAGCCAGCTCTGGCGGAGAGAGACCCCTCAGCGTCTCAGTCTTTTCTTACAGTAGTTATGTGTTTTTTTTTAACCTGTAGTGTTTCTTATCATCCAATAAGTCCAGACCCACAAGCTTTTGCAGAGTGTTCGCCGTCTGAACGAACTTTCTGTCATCAGGAAATAATCAGTTACATTGGCTGATTTACCAAAAGTATCGTCCAAGAAATTATTGATCTCCTCCAGAGAATATAAGTCAGTGTTCTGGGAAACACTGTCTGCCACAGAAACACTGTCAGAGTCGCAGTCACACTCCATGTCTAAATCAGTGTTAGTATCCAGACTGGCCTTTAACAGCTCAGCCTCTCTTTGGCCTACACCTACAACTACCTCCTTCCCTGCTCTCACCTCAACTTCAGCCTCTCTCTGCCCTACAACAGCTACCACTGCTTTCTGCCCTGCTCTCACCTCAGCCACCTCTTCTCCCGCTGAACTTTAAGTCAGAGAGCTGCTGACCCTGGCATCCTCAGAGTAGGAGACCCCGGCCATGGAGTCGCCGACAACGGAGCCGCCGACAACACTGGCCATAGAGCTGGCAGCCTGGACCCAGCCAGAGTGGAGCAGCACCTGCTGTCTGCTGCCTGTGCAGGCAAACAATCCACAAACACTACATAAATATCACACAATAAACACAGTTGGAAAAAAAAAAATATATATAGAAAACCTCTTCACTGTCATCACCAAACACCTGAGACAGTGTTGAAGAAGAAGAAGTAGAAGAAGAAGAGCTGTTGACCTGTTGCCACCGCTGGAGTGGCGGGGAACTGCAGGGTCTGGTTCTGCCTCTCTTCCTCTGTCATACAGATGCTTGTCAATCTTTATAGCCAGGGCAATAAGGGTATCCAGCTCTGCAGGTAGGTCCAGGGGGCTAATTGGTCTTTGAGAGTGTCAGAAAGTCCATCAAGGAATGCATCAAACAAGGCTGGCTGATTCCAATCTGTCTCTGCTGCTAGAGTGCAGAACTCTATGGTGTAATCAGAGACCCTCTTCTTACCCTGTCGCAGTTTCACCAGGGTTCGGGCTGCCTCCCGTCCAGGGGCCATCTGCTGGAAAATCTGGGTGAAGGTCTTGGAAAACAGCGACAGGGAATTGCAGACAGGTGACAGGCCTCCGTTCTCCCAGTCAGGTGAGAAATAATGTATGCAATCTTTGAGCGGTCAGAGGGAAAGGCCTAGGACTGAACCTCAAAATGCAAATCATAATGGGTTAGAAAAGCTCTGCAGTCACCTGAGTCTCCGGATAAAAGCTGTGCTCTGGAAAGGTGGAGAGGCAGGGACGGTGCGGTGGGCGCAGGAGAAGCAACATTGGAACCAGAACCCGGAGGTGCCGTCGGTGTCAATTTGGCAGAGACCGGCAGGTTCTGCATCTTCCGCATTTGGTCAATGAGATGGTTGTGCTGGTTCCGAAAGCTGCCAAGAGGGACTCCTGACGATCTGTCAACTCCTTCACTTCATGGCGAAGGAGTCTGATCTGTTCATCTTGACTGTGGATCTTGTGAACCTGTGCCTGGAGCACAGAGCGCACTGTATCTGAGTCCACTGAGCCCATGTTATGGCCAGTTCGTACTGTCAATGCTGAACCACAGGCTTGGACTCAAACAAAGACACAATAAGCAGGCAAAAGGCAAGGTCAAAAGGCAAAAACATGTCAGGAAACTATTGGCTCTAAGAAACTCACAAGGAAAAATGCTGGAACGCTGTCACGAGGGAACAAGACGAACTGGCACAGAAGGAAGGGGACAATAAGACTATATACTCAGGAGGGGAGACAATGAGACACAGGTGCAACACATTAGAGCAGGACAGGTAATCACACAGGAGGGAAACACATGAGGGCAGGAAGTAAAGGACGTGAAATGAGACAAGAGGTGAGTATCAAAATAAAACAGGAAGTACGGGACAAAGAACACTAGGAGAAACAAAAACGTAACTATCCAGACTGGGTGTGACACAATTAATCATGTAGGAATTTGAAAGAAGGACTTCAGTTATAATGGATTTGTTTTACATTGCTGCATTGGGTAACTTAAAGGGTCTGAATACGTCCACCACTGATGATCATAAAAATGAATTTCCATTTTATCAGAAAATAAGGGAAAAAAGGAAAAGAAAACTGGAATTCCCAGCTTGTGGTTTAATGCCTCTGCCAACCAGTCTATATCGTCACAATCTCCCCTTACAGCATTGAATAAAGGCCAGAAGTGTTTTTGCAGAACATTATGATGTCACAGTGAAGTTGATCTTTGACATTTTGGATATATCTATCTATCACGTGTCTAGTGTCTGGTAGTAACTTCTTATTATATTATTTATTACTATATTTTTACCAGGGTAATTAGTAATATGTAAACTATTACATTTCAAAAGTAACCTTGCACTGCATGTGTCATATAATAATATAATACTAAACTTCAGTTTATGAAATGTAAAAAGGCAACATTAACCATCCCTGTTACATATCTCCTGAATAAATCAGGGGAGGTGTCATTCTGCCAACATATCTCTCTTTACCTTTTTTTTCATAGATCTGTGGCAGCAGGAGAAAGAGAGACATTTCAGAGGGAACGGAATCAAACACAGCATCTGGAAATGCTGTCCTGTCTGCCGGGCCTATCATCACTCGGATTGGTACGGTTTGATAACACCGTTATTCCTTCTCGTCAGAGTCTGTTTTCTCATCAACCTCCTCCTCCTCCTGACATTATCCAAACTGAAGAACCTTTTCCTCCAACCTACAACATACATAAGAGCATAATACAGTACCATAAGCTCCTGTCATTCTTATGAACTCCACAATATTTCTTTTTTATGCTGTGATTTCTAGCAATTCCTCAAGCTGTTTAAATCTGCACAGCTCAGATTAGATATATTAAATTAAGATAGATTACCTACTCAAGTGTGTCAAACATACGTACCTACGTAAGTATTTGACACTGGGATATTACATTGTTTTATGTAAACTTATCTGGGTGACCTAGATAGTCAGAATGCGCCTGAAAGCATCTCATTGACTCATGTACTATACAAGAAATTAACCACACGCCATTGGACAGTAAAGTATACTGTGCTGAATACAAAGCATTACCCTTACAAAGTGTTACCCTTAAATGTCCTTTCCCTCTTTATTCCACAGATGAAACACCAACCAACAACTCTCAACTCGGTAAGTCTTCAGATTTTGTCAGTTGCATACAATGACACTTTTAACATGGTGTTGCCTTTGCAATTTAAACCAGTGAAAGCTGGTTGCGGTTGAGGTTGTGTTCACATCATGAATTAATTTGAAGGAGGTCTGAGTTCTCTTTATGGTCCATTTCAGCTCTGATGGGGCCTAAGTCCTCTTTCTTCTCACACTATAGTTCCTCTGGAGCTCTCAGACCTTCTCCCATAATCCTTTGTTTTGGATTATGGGAGATGGCTGCTGCTACACTTGTCTTATCCACATTCTTGTTCTATTTGGTAAAATACTATATTGTATTATTACAATGCACGGGTTAAACAAACCACAAGGTGGCCTTGAATTGAAAGGTTCAGTGACACTTTAACAACTCTCTACAGTCAGCCTGCTTCTGCATTATCGTTAACTTCTGTTATCATTAACAAATACAACCTTATAAGAGAGAGTGTGTGTATATGTGTGCGTGTTTGTGTGACAGAATGATAAATTTGTGCAGGTAGAGATTTTTTCTATGTGTAGTTGACAGTCGTAGTTTGATATGTTCATTCTATATCTGTAGAAGTACAGTAGTTATTTCATCATCCACCAGTCATACTGTCATTACCAGCAGCCATAGTTCCATCTATTTGTTTTTTCGAGCGTCCCAATGCAATAGCATATTGTCTGTCAATGGTATGTCAAAAATACAATGGCAAAAAGGCAAGGCAAACCTGGAGAACTTTGTGTTAACAATGCATAGCTTAAGCGAATCACGACTACAGTCTTGAAGTGAACAGTTCGCTTCAGAGGGGTCTGAGTTCATTCTGTGTTCACATACAGTATGCACAAAACATGTAGACTAATTGCTCTGAGTTCGTTTTGAGCTCTGAAAAGGACCAGAGTTATGCAATTTTTCTCAGGAATGAGAAAAACTAAATAAATTGGCCTGAGAAATGTTCAGTGCGTCACTAGTAGCTGTGCCTATGTGTAGGATTTATATGAAAATGATTTGACTTTTTTTTTGTGCTTGTACTGCTTCAGCCAATCTGAAAGCTCCAGTGTTTCAGATTAACACAGTGACAAGCGCACTCATCTCAGGTGTCATCATCTTGGGCGTCATGAGTGTTTGTTTCTTCATCTTCTCCCTCACCCTCCTCAAAGGCAAGAGCACTCCTGTCAGCACCCTGTCTGGAGTCCGCAACCCAGCCTTCAGCTGAGCGCCTCACCAAAAGTTACTGCAGACACTCCAACAATGTTAAGCGAGGGGAAAACAACATATGTGACATAATGTTTGTGCATGTAGTCATTTTACAGGAGAATAAAAGCTAAATGTTGATTTAGATAACTGTTACCAGATCTGTACAATGAGCATTATTGTAGAAGTAAAGCAGGACTTTTTATATGTTGATCTGTGCTTTGTGTTTCAACCACGTGGCCTCAACCTGCATGTGATCATTTGTCATGCAGCTTTAACCCACATAGTGGGGACACTTAACTTAATTCAATACCTCAGCTGAATAGCTTTCAGTTGCAGGTAAAGGATCAATTACAAGGCTTACAGTACATTATGGAAATGTATAACGTGCTGGTAAAAGCACTTCCTGCTCAGAGGCTGAAATATAAGAGTATGAGGGAAAATTAAAAGTAAAATGTTTGACTGAGTGAGCCAACAGAAAGCCTCAGGGTTGGGTGTTAAGGTTAAATTCTTGAAATAAAACCTAACTTAAACATATATTCATATTATTATTTGAGTAAATCTTTATTAACATTGCCACAGTCTAGGGGGTTTGTCTTATGATTCATCAGTTGATAGGTCTGTTCTACCTAAACATGTAGTCCACTCACTTCAAATATTTTATGCAATGTGGAGGGCAAAAATGTGTTCTTAAACTTCCACTGATGACCTGTTTTTGAAATCTACAAATTGTTGTTGCATATTAGAAATATTTGAGTTTGACTTGTGCAGTGTCATATTTCTAAAGATACAGTATGAATATCCTCTTAAACTTGACTGGAGAATTTCAGTCAATGACAGCAGGGGGATGAAGTCTGTTGTTCTATGCACAGTAGGTGATGGTGCTTTTCTCAGCCCTGAGTAAAGACTTGCTCTCAGGCAGTAAAGCTTCAGCAACACTAAGAGGTCACCTCACAAAACGAAAAATTAAATAGAGTTGGGTAGAAGTCATCAAACATCAAACCCTCAGCTGATGTCAGCAGGAGCAGGGAGGACCCACAGACAGTTTAAGAGAAAAACAGACTTACTGGCAGACGGATGAACAAACAGGCAGATGAGTTGATGGGGAGACATAAAGGAACACAAGTTGATCTCACACAAGAAAAAAGAAAAACTGGGATCATGTGTGTAGGAGAGCTGGGAAAGTGAGGTGATTGCAGTGGAACAGAGGAACAACAGGTGAGAACAGGGGAAAAGTCTGGGGACATCTTCTGGGTGGAAGGAGAATGGCAAGTCTGAGGAGGACAAAGGGACGAAGGGAGTAGCTTCTCCTGGGATCTGGGAGAAGTGACAGGAGACAGGGATTGAGGGGAACTGAGGAGCAGATTGTGACACAAACCTAACTAGTTACAATCAATATAGTCTCCCTTACTTAATTTTTCTATTGGCATCCTACTTCTTCCACATACATGTTTTTTTTTTTTTTTTTAACAAATTAGAGAGGAGAATTTCAAAATTCATTCATAAAGAACAGCACCCAAGAAGAATTAGAGACATGATATTATATCATTATTCTTTTATAATCAGAGCATTAACAACTGGTTTCAGAAAAGCATTAATGTACTTTCAGTGCAGTTTAGAACTGTGTCACCTCTGTAGCTACTGTATTGTTATTGGCACAACATATAAACACAGTGTGCATAGATTTATACAATAATTACACACTAGAAGAGCTTTGGTGGCCAAGGGGTTAAGGCAGTGGCCATGAATTGCAATTTACATTTACATTACATTTACTTATGACTAAATTAATTTTATATATGTTTTGGATTGTTTCTGGTGATAAAAAGTGATAATATGTTCACAAGTTAACTTTGTAAAAGCTATTGGCAGTATTTTGTTGGCAGTGTTTTTTTTCCAAACCAGTTTGAAAATGTATGACTGGATTTTCATGAAATTATGTGTCAACCCTATCTTCCATCATGTTTATAATCATGTTTATATACAACTAGGTGCTGGTAATAAATGACACATGCATTCGTGTAGTTAATAAGAGAAACTGTCGCCCTCTACTTTCCTGTAATTTTGACAATATATAATACAATAGCTCAGCTGTATCTGTTGTTTAATGTTTTACAAAACGTCTTTGAGAGAAGCCTTTTCAGCGAAAGAATTCAAATTTGCAACTTTGATCACTTAAAAAGAGTTTTTTGCTGAGAGTGTACTGAAGTGTCGCCCCCTTAATCCCAATAAATGTCAGACACGTGAAAGTTTGCATTTATATAACGGAAAATGTGAGAAGACATACTGAGGGATTTGACCCTCAATTTCTGTTGTTGAAGATAATGGGTGGGTGTAGCTCTTTGATTGATAACCTTACATGAGTGACCTTTCCAGCAGATTAACCAAAACAATATACAGTGCCCCACTCTTCTGTGACCCCGTGAAGACAGCTGTCAGCAGTATATAACCAGTATATGTTTATTATCTAGAGCAAGCCAATGAAGAAGGACACAAAATTACAATCCAAATACAAAATACAAAGCAGTTTTTAAAAAAAAATAAGAACACATAAAAATAGAAAAGGAATAAGCAGCAAGGTGCTATACATACAACACAATAATCCTTACCCTGAAATAATTTCAGTACCTGATCTTATTGCACACACCTCCTCTAGCTTAATTATCTCAGTTCCTCCAGATGTAGTGTGTTTGCTATTTCTCCCAATCCCAAATCAAATGTCCAATTTCCACACTGGCAAAATTAACGTTTTTGCAATCACCAAACAAAACAGCCAATTTTTCGTATTTACTGGTTTAGCATGAACACCACAATTTAGAATTTGCTCTGGTTGAAAAGGGGTCACCAGTCCTCAGGAAGACAACAATGAATTATTTCATTGATGAATGTGATCTCTAGTCTCTACTTCAAAAGAACACAACAGGACAACGATGAAGTGTAAATAAAGAAGTTTCTTAACTAGAGTACTATCTACAGAGTAAATGCAACATGTAATAATCATCAAGGTTAAAGTAATAATAAAATTAGTGTTTTTGGGGGAGAGGATATGTTATGGCTATAGACTATGGCGATACAGCTAATGATCACTTAATTTACGAATGAGATTTGGTGATTAAATATTGCTATATTTCGACATCAACCCAATCATGAGCAGAATGTTAAGACCGGCCTACTGTGATTTGCGCTGTAGCTGGAGACCATTGGCTGGAACCCAGGTGGCTGAGGTTGCCATGGTAACCCTGGAGCTGCGGGATGTAGGTGCATTCCCCTGGAGGCCATGTCCCGTTATTACAGTGATGGATTCTGCCGGTTTCTCTTGATATACACTTCGTCCATATCCACCAAACATAGCGTAATGCAACTGAAATTGGTTCAGAGAGTCCATCTCACTAACGCTAGGCTGGCAAAGATTTATCTGACGGCTGACCCACTATGCCCTCGATGCAGAGGCCAGCCAGCAGACTTGATGCATATGCTTTGGTTGTGTCCGAGACTCACCTCCTTGTGGTAAGTATTTTTAAAGCTTTTAGTGAGATGTTTGGAACTCAGCTTGCCCTGACCCAGTTTGTGCCCTCGTTGGTTTGACATCAGAAGAATCTTGGGCTCTTCTACCAAACAGCCTATGTGGTCATAGCTTTCACCACACTCCTTGCAAGACGTTTAATTCTAATTAAATGGAAACAACAAAACCCTCTGTCTTTCACTCATTGGGTCAAGGATGTGATGTACTTCCTAAAGCTAGAAAAAATTAAATATACACTTAAAGGGCCCTTTCAAACATTTGTTAATATATGGAGGCCCTTTCTAGACTTCTATGACTCTCTTCAGGAACCCCTTGATAATGTCCTATTACAGCAGTGACCAACCTCCCCCCATCCCTGTTTGTTTTTCTTTTTTCTTTCTTCTTTTTTTTCCCCCAATTTAATTCAATTTAATTAATAATTATTTACTTATGATCATTGTCTTCTTCATCTATATGTACATTAACTTGTGACCCTATGGGTGGGTGGGTGGTATTATACCAATGTTTTTGAGGATAATGCACTTTTGTATTTGGGGGATGGTTGGGTTTTTTATGTCGTGTATACTTCTCTATGTGGAAACACTTTGAAAACCAATAAAACATATTTTCTAATAACAATTTTAAAAAAGTCTTCAGACCAATTTGGACACAGCAGCTGAGACAGGCAATTATCCTACAGGATCATCTTTGGGTCCTGCTAAAGGATATTGCCATTATTGTTAAAAAAATAGACTCTCACCTTAAAAGGGCATCAAAGTATTGAGTGTGGTCCCCAGTGATTTAACACTTACTTCATGAAGTCTCATGTTAACATTCTAAGGGAATCTCGTTGTGTAGGGTTTCACTAACTCTTTTGTACAGGGAGTTCTATGGACCATACCTTCAAGGTATTGTCCATGGAACTCCCTCTACAAAACAATTGTTCCCATACAGTGAAGTTAAGATGGACACACAAAACTACACTGACCTTGTTTCTATCCAATCCTAACAAAGAGCCATAGCTATATATAAGAATCTCCAACAGCTCTATGGAGATAGGCACAAGAGACACAACGACAGTGAGACAGTTAAAGTGGGTGCCAATTAAGGTAAAAACAATAACTACAATACAGAAATTTAAGGTTCTTCCTTATATTTTGCTATTACAGGTATGTCTATACCAAGAGAGGCAAAAATGAACGTTCTTAGCTTCCTCTTCCTGGTATCCATGGTGGCCAAAAGCAGTCAATTAACATGCCAAGATAACCTTCGACGTCCAGGTAGGTACGCCTGCTTCAGCTTTTTCTGATGTGTATATGTTATGTCTCATCTCTCTATGGAGGTCATGAAAAGACATTTTCTATATGTTCTACTCTTTGGTTAATGAGAAGCATATTATTTTGACCTCAGAACCTCTAGATGAATGCAATTTTGCCACAAATGTAAACAAAGCAGGAAAATTAAAATAGTAGATTTAGAGTTGGAATTTAGCTTTTTTTCCTTTCAGACATGAAATTAGTTTTTAATTGACCAAGATTTCAAGTGACATTTGCAGAGAAAGCCTGGTGATGTACCCTTCCCTCTCTTATAGAAAACACTGACATTTCAGTTGAATGTGGCACATCCTCGATTAGCCTGGCTATTCTAATCTGCCCTGTTGTCTACACTGGCTACAACGAGTCTCTTCTCTTCCTCAACCGCATATTCAACAACCCGGAGTGTCAAGGAACCTTGGATGAATCTACTAACCAGCCTGTTGTCAGGTTCACCTTCCCCATCAACATGACCAACGCTTGCGGCAGCACCTTCCTGGTTAGTAGAGGATGGAGGGATAACCATATGTTTTCTCAAAGCATCCTCTCTTTTTTTCTCTGTGCTTGACTCTACTGTAAATGTTGCCTCCAGACCACCAGTGCAGCTGGCACAGGGATCTTTGCTGACTTCTCCAACATCCAGACGGTTAATATCAGTGGTGTGGTGCACTCCCATGATCCAACTACGGGAATAGTTACCTATAACGCTGAGCTCAAATATTATTATTCCTGTGCTTACCCTCTGGAGTATCTCATCAACAACACCCAGGTGGACGTGTAAGATCCCTGCTTGTATCCATCCAGTGACTTATTGTTTTTACTGTATATAACTGGAAATGTTGTTAGATGGGGACCCAGACTGTGTCTGTGACCATTCTGGTGGTGAGTGTTCTATGAAAGTTCTGCTTCATATATTTATAAATTGGTTTTTGAGAGATTTTACAATTTTTCCTAATCAAAAACAAAAGTAAGCAAATACATTGATAGTCTTTTTCCTCTTGAAGTGTGGTTATTGTGATATCAGCCTAGTTTTGCTTAGTCCCTTCTTGTCTGTATGGTCAAGACACCACTCCTCTAAAAATAAGGGAAGTTCTTTATTTTACTATTAGCAAAGAAAATTGATTATAACAAAATTCTATTTCATTTACATGTACACACCACAGCATACAGTAAAAACATTAACATTAATGTTTAAATCTTTTTCTCTGCTTTTGTGAGGAATTGAAAAAACCAACAGTTCGACATAAAACATGAACGAGCCAAACTGTTTGGATGTGTTTAGCTCATGTCCTCATCTCAGTCTCTCAGTAAATAAGATCGGGTTTTCAAACTGAGAGTAGCTTATTCTCCTGTGTTGGTGGAAATAATCCTGTGGTGTACAGTGACATGTAGGATACAGTCAAATGTCTTTCATCCAGTTAACTCCACCCTGTTTAGGTCAGCATCTTCCATTGCAGTGAGGGACAACAATGGAAGCTTCATCAGTACTTTGAGCATGGAACTCTTCAGTGTAAGTGCAGACTAGATGTTTCATAGTGAGATCTGTTCTTCTAACACAGCTTTGATTCATTGTTGTTGTATTCAAGCTACAATTTCTTAGTGTAACTGATTATGTCAACATTTAGTAAGTTGTATTTCTTGTTGCCTCACAGCCACATGATCCAGTTTGTTTTGTTACGGACATTAAATAAAGTGGCATTCATGCAAATCTATAACATAAAGTGCAAAAGACATATATTTTATTTTATACTATTCAGTTCAGATGAATTCAATTCATTGTAGTTCAGATCAAGTAAATTCTGTATTAAAACACAGCAAACATGACATCACATACCAAACAAACCAGAATCTGCCAACAAAAACAAACAAGCCTCCCAAAAACAAACTGTAAAATGTGAGTAATAACGAGAAGTTACGCCTAACTACACATTTCTGTTGTCAGGATGTCAATTACACCACTCCTCTGGTCATACCACAGCTGGGATTAGAGCTGAGGACCAATGTCTATGTCCAGGTCCAAGCAGCCAACCTGACCGCTCAGTAAGAGCCTGCTCACAAATTTCATGCAACACATTATTGAATCTCACATTTTCCTGCTCCTGGAACAAAATGAAACTACACAGAATTAGTAGATGGTCTTAAATGTCTTATCAGAAGAAAAACAAGTACATTAATACCATTGCTCTTCTCCCACCAGGTACCACGTCCTCATGGACAGATGCTACGCCTCCATCTCTCCTCAACCCGCAAACTCCACTTTCTTCAATCTTTTTGTCTCGTAAGTCATCAAATCTCAGTGTAGAGGAAAGTGGATCTCTGTGTTAGGCCAACCCTTTTTTTTGATATCAAACAGGTGTTCTAAGGACCAGATGACCACCATGCATGAGAATGGGGACAGTCACCATGCCCGCTTCTCCTTCCCGGCCTTCAGGTTCGTTGAACAGCAGAACCAGACAATGTCCACTTATTACCTTCACTGTATCACCAGGCTCTGTGAGGTCAGCACCTGCAATGATTTTAAGGTGAGTCAAAGATCATTAATGTAAAAATGCATTCAGCCCATTTTACCCCTTAATACTGTAAATTCTTTAGTTATCAGTTACATTATTTCTTGCACAATCTACAGCAATGTAACAACAGGAGGAGAAGGGACGTTCGTTCCACTGGTGTTTCCGAGGCTACCACCCTCTCCTCTCTTCCCATTGTCACCAGGAATGAGAATTGTAAGTCAGCAAATCAATAAAATTAAAAATAAAAAGATAGTTTTACATACCAACAGTTAATATCAATGCACAGTTATGTACAGTCTACAACAATGGGCTTCACTGTCAATCCAGACTTCTTAAGTCACATATATATATATATATATATATATATATGTTATGTGTAATATATGTCTTGTCTATAAAGCCACTTCTGTAAATCATGTAATACATATTTAAATCTCAGAGGAATCTGCATACAGGCTTTGGTTTGGGCAATACCTTCTGTCACTGTGTTTCCTAAAAGTAATTTACAGTATAACTTACCAGCCCTGAACACATGTTATTTAAGCAAGCTTACCTCAAACTCCTTAACTAAGTCTGTGCAGAAGAAAAAGAGCACAGTCTTATTCTTCACAGCTCAGAAATGGTCATTACAAACACTAATTGATTTTTTTTCTCTTTCTTTCAGCACTGACGTCTAAGGAGGATGGTATGATATTTTCTCATTCCATGTAATATATTTCTTATTAGTTTACCAAATGATGAAATGTTTAAATTCCATAACCAATATAAATATTTAATTTATCCCATCTAAGCACCATCAGTGTGACAGTGAGACAATCAGTTGTCCAGTTTTGCCATATCTGCCTGATTGTATAGAGTTAGAGTTAGAGTAAACTTTATTGTCCCCAAGGGAAATCTGTCATTGGCACAGTGCTACAGTCCGTTGTTTTATATGAATTAGGATAAAAAAATCACAGAAAGACAAACAATTTGACACAAAGCTAGACAGTTGCTTCACACAAAACATCCCGAAAAAATGAGGAAACGTATAGCTATACATTTCACACTGACAACACAACAACACAATGACATAAAAATTAATAAAAATGCGAAAGAGCGCTAAGTGCAAGAGAGACTTTGTATTTATATCTATTGCACTTTGCTCTATTTCATTAAGGTTTAGCATTACAGTTCATTTGATTTGCACTTTGTTTCATGGAGTATACAAATGATGCTTTGTGAAGTTAGGTGTGATGACCATGTTTGTGTTCTGGTTGTATTGTTAGCAGCTTTGCCCGCCACTGACTCAGCCACAGACTCCAGGATCGGTCTCAGTATAGGTGTGGGTGTCCTCGCTGTGGTCGTTGTTGTAGTTCTAGTAGCAGCAGCCATCCTCTACAGGAGGCTCAGACACTTCTGAAGAGGAGCAGCTACCTGTGTGCAGCATTTCATACAGGCTACACTGCGGGATGAATTGGTGTGGTTCATGTGTTTGTTTTCTCATGTAGCATTTACATCTGTGGTTTAGTGGTCTTTTTGTATGGCTGCAGTTATTCTAGAAATGTGCTGTATAGACTAACTTTAAATGTAAAGGCAAGAGGAAGAGCCTCTGCACAAAGAGATGCTTGTAGTAGAAATTCTACAATGCTGATGAAAAGCTGAAGTGAAGCTTAAGAAGAACTGTATCTCTAGTTTTTTATCACTAGTTTGTAGTGAGTGTAATAACATTATTTAGGCAATGTTGATATTTTATCAATGAAAACCAATGTACTAGTACAAATCTATGAAGAAACTATCATGCATATTGTGTTCTACAGAGTTTTATCATTTAATGTTGAAGGGTTGTTTGACATGAAAGAATGTGGAGAGTTTTGAGAGTGTTTGTTTCATAAAACATTTTTGTGTCCAGTCAATTAGAAAGCGAGTAGAACAAGACACAAAATGGAGAATAAAAAGTTGATCATGATGTGTCCTGCTCTAAAAGTATATTTTTGGAGTTGTATCTTTTGTGTGTATCTGTGTGTGTTGCTATATATTGTCCAAGATTTTCTTTAAATTGCAGCTATGAATGATGTTACAAACTTGAAGTCATAATGATTGAGAACATATATTCATCCTCATCTGTGTTTGTCAGTGACCTCACTGAATCCCAACTATTTGAAGCAGATGTCTATAGATTATGTATCTAGTTGCACAACAGACCTAAGACCACAATGGAGGTTTACATATCACTGAAACCGGACTCTTTCTATACAATCTGATCTTTAACTTGACCTTTGTGAGAACTCATTAACAAAAAAAAATGTCACATACAATGAATAAACTGGTTTCATTTTTGGGAATGGGGGGAGGATGGAAATTGAATATCACTCTGTCAAAAACAGCTGCTCAAACAAACAAAGTGGGGAAGCTGTGGTGAAAAGACCTAAAGATCACCACACTGGTAGTTGATCCGCAGTATTGCACTTTCAGGTACTCAATTTCTTTGATATTTGATGACTTCATTTGGTTCCCACGTTGTTCACACACATGCACAAGGATGCACATCATTTACATTTCTGCAGGCTGAAGAGGCCAACGCAGGGGCTGTAATGAATATCAGATGAATGCACCGATTAAAAAGAGGAAATGACAGGTAAATGTAACTAAAGCAGGTATGAAAACATTTTTAAAACAGCTCCTGCCTTTGTTCTATGAGGAAGGAAATGCATTCAACACTTGGATACACCCAGTGTGTTTTGATGAGAAATACTGAATGCAAACAAAAATGATCATGATGATGAGTGGAAATTGAAGTACCTTTGATAATCAAATCTAAATTGAGATTGTGCCATCGTCTTGAGCCACAATTATCAGTAAATGCCGAACAATGTGCAATGTTAAAAGTGTTTGAGTGCTGGGAGTTTTATGCTGCTTGTTCTAGTGCAACTGATATGACGGTAACAGATGGTGACAACTATGGGGAGACCTTGTCATGAGCACTGAGAGAGATAATAAAAATAAAAATAAAACAGAATACATAAAAAAAAAAAAAACCTGAAACCTTGTCAGTACAGGGAGTAAGAGTTTGTATTAGCACAACCACTAACAGTGTCAGCCACTGCCAGTTACAAGCTAACAAACGACATCATTTCAACTCCTCATTTGAAGTAAGCATAGATGTACTTCCAGCCCCTTCTTTTGATAAGGGGAAACTACATTAGACAATATTTTTACATATTTTAAAATGTGTCTGAAGGGGAACCACATCATATCAAACATCTGGAGAAAAATGTGATCTCTGTGACTTTGACCGTGACATGATTGTTGGTGTCAGACGGGCTGGTTTCAGTGTTTCTGAAACTGCTGATCTCCTGGATTTTCACAGTTTTTACTCAGAATGGATCAAAAAACAAAACATTTCCAGTGAGTTTGTATGTGTGTATGTGTTTTCTTAAGTTGCAGTGCTGGGACAAAAGAGATACTGGGTCACATTTATAGCAGTAGCCTACACATGAATCCCAGTTTCAGTGAAGATTGTGCAGTCAGCTGCTGTCACATATAAGCAAAATGTAGGGAAGACAACTCTTCTGCAGGGATGCACCTTTGAAATATAACAGTCTGAAGTCATGCTGGGGAGTAACTCATTACATGTAACATGATTATGTAATTTATTAACAAAATAAATGTAATAGTAAACTGTTACAGTTACTGCGAAAACATTTCTAATTTAATTAGAGTTACTAATCAAAATGTTGGTGATTACAAAGGGGTCACAGCTGAATATATTCTTTTTGGTAAAAAAGCTGATATGTAGAATATAAGATTCACTCTGTTGCTTTGCACCTTTTGGCCAAGCAGGAACTCCTTCTGTTGGCATATCTATGTATGACATTGGTCAGACAGGTGACAGGTGTGAGATAATAACACTCACTAACTTCATTCATTCATTTAACTTGGAGAGGTCCTCGGGTTGCAAAGGTTCTACAGGGCACTAACAGTCTAAATTAATCATGCTGAAAGAAGTGATCAAATGTAATAAGTACTTATTACATTTTAACAGGGTAATTAGTAACAGGTAACACTTGTCTTAAGTGTATAGTTACCTTCAATTGCTGCCAGTTCACCCTTGAGGCTCTGTGTTTTGAAGCTGGATCTAACCTCAGCCAACCAGGTGCTTGTACTTGCTCTGTGTTTGACTTTCATCTACAGTACATGACGAGCTTTGTTTGACTGTGCCTGAAAATAATAGGCTGGAATTTCCTTTTCAGTTCTGCTGAAAACTGCACCTTGGATTCAAAGGGAAACTCCATCAGCAAGATGCTGTTACTGACAGGGAGAGGGGGAGAAGTCGGGCTGTTGTATCAGAGAGGATGACAAGCGGATAATTGAGACTTTGAACTTTCCAACAAGCAGAAGTGGGCAGCAGTGAGAGTACACCTCTCTCTCTCTGTTTTACACAGAGACAAACAGACTCTCTCTCTCTCCCACACACACACAAAAAAATAGTAACAGTTTAGTTGTTATCATTATTATTACATAATATCTAAATACTCACATAAATCTTTTATTAAAAGGATATTCAGTGTTTCATGTCAACACAATATTTTCTTTTAGTGTAATTCTTCAGTTGAACCAGTAGGAGGAACCTTTTCATTTGTTTCTGCTCAGACAGTGTCTATAATCCGTCACCTGCTGTATAACTATGCTTCTAATACAACACTACCCATAGACTTATTAATATACTTGCAATACCCCCCATCTGTTAATTGAATTTCAATTTTTTAAATGAAATTGGTTAATTATTTAATTAAAGCATTCTCTTGGGGATTTAAATTAAAAATGAAAATCATCTCTAGTTTTATTGGTTGTTGTAAGATCGTGCTACTTGCTCCGCCTCCATAGGGGGCAGCGTCTCACCTCTTCGCCCTTGTCCAGTTAATCATGTTCTTTTCCCCAAGTTCCTTATAATTTATCATGTACATGTGCATTTATTGTTTATAGTAAAAATTGTTGATAGAAAACACAAACACTATGTTTTCATTTACCTATAAAAATATAAAGGCAAGGGGATACTGCATGATACATGGGTGTTAGGCTACAGCAGCGTGAGGAAGGGATGATGACATCATCAAGAAGGCAGAAAATAAGGTTCATTGCCAGGTAGTTTTTTACTTACAAGATGTTTGGTGCAGTATACAATAAACATATTAACAGGAAATAACTGGAATAATTTCCAGTCATACCACACCTGTCCACTGGATGTCCTCTGTCAGTTTCTCTCCTCTGTTGCCCTCCTGACTGTTTTTGTTGTTAGCTGCTCTTCATTTGCCCATCAGCTCCCCAGTACATAAATGGCACAGTTTCCAATATGTTGGTGCAAGACTGGCTGTTGTTGCCTCTGGATTACTTGCTGATCCTCTGATGTGTTTGCTTTCCTGTGACAGCTTGGTCATCATAAATGGCCTTTTATACCTCCTGTAAAAGTGTACATTTCCTGACCTTTTTCACAGCTGACATTATAACGTGTCAGAGTAGGAAAAGCACAGGTAGAAATAATCATTTGAATGACTTTTTTCAGCATCCTGGTATTGAGCATGCTGGTCCACTGTTACTCTGTCATGGTTCAGTGAGACAGCAGAACAGAGTGGTGTGATTATTAATGATGATGAGTCAAAATGTCTGCTGTGAAAATGGACTGTAACAGGTCAAAATTCTATCCCATTCTAAATGCTTTCCTGAGAGAGGTATCCTTCTGCAATCCTCGATACATTGGTTGCACACAGGGTAATTCAGTTTATCTCAATGACTTGTAAATGCACAAATAGTTTGGTCTCTGTGAAGCTGGACTATCTCATTAGGTCAGTTTCACTCAGGCCTTCAGATCTGAACTCTGAACTGGGACACAGCTGTAGTAGTAGAGTATGTATTTGGGTCCTGTTTGCTCATGCTGTGTATCTAAACTGTTGCAGGTTACATGTCAAAGGCACATGGAACATGGCTACAGACTTTATGTAAACTTATGGCAACTGTGGAATACAACTGCAACAAATGCAAACAGCACCTTAGGGTCCTGGTTATTATCAGTGAACAAAGGCTTCTACCAAGCAGAAGCTACAGTCCTTGTGCAGGAATTACATTTGCTCATGTTTTACTGGGAGTAGAAATTGTTAAGTGTTCAATGTTCACACATCGTTTACATATAATCAGAATGAATATGTGTCATGTGTAATTTAGTCATTACAGAGATATTTAAGTCAGAGCCTCCAGTAAAACATCTGAAGTAATTCTGCAATTTATTGTGGTTACTAATTAGAGCTAGTTTGAAAATACAGTAACAACCTAATAATTAAGCAAAGGATAAGTCAGGTAATATGCTATGTTTTTCTACTAGAGTCTAACCTGGAAAGATCTTATGGGAGGCACAATAATATATTGACTGAAAGAAAATATAAATATGTAACTTAAAGTGTTGACTAAATAACAGGGTATTTTGTTAGGTAATTATAATCAATAGTTCAGTAAGTCAGTGTCCAAAAGTCCACAGTCCATGATTGTGTACTGTAAAAGTTAAGTGAAATTTTCTAAGACTGGTTTCAGGTTTTGGCGGTATCATTTTATGTCCACAATAGAATACAATAAATAATCTGGTTTGATTATCAGTGACATAACACCTTGTATTAGCTAATACTAAATGTTCACTAAGTGAAATTTTTCACTCTGTCTGGCATCTGCTATCTCATGCTAAAGTATGTTGCTAATATCTCAAATACTATAAAGGCTACAAGACTGAAACTTGTTGAACTGCTTCACCATACTTCAGCGCTTCACCTACATAAAAATGGTGGTGATAGCGCCACCATGTAGTGAGAAATTAGCTAACAAATATTGTGAAATGTATTGAGTGCTATTAAGGCAATCGCGAGGCATAGAAGAAAAAGACTAGGTCAAAATCTAGTATATGGCTGGACTGCCTATGGTCATAAAATCAATATTTATTTTAAAATGATAAGTCAAAAAGAAAATTAGACAACGGACTATGTCTCTTTTTTCAAGTTATTTATTCAGGCTTTTGCCTTTATTTCAGTCATATTGAAAGAAAGACTGGAAAATTTGGGGAGCGTTAGAGAGAGGATGACATGCAGCAAAGAGCCACTGGGCGCCCTGAGACAGACTATCTTTCTTATTTTATCTCTCACACAGAACAAAGCCTCTGTCTGGGATCCACAATAGTTAAGCCATTATTTACTTCCAACTGCAGAATGTAACAGACTTTTATTAGAGGCAGGTCTTAAGGTCTTTATGTTCTTTTTAATAAATAAAAGGAGGATTCCAGACAACTAGCATGCAGACCTGTTATGCACTGGGAATTGTGACCCTTTTTCCATATCTTCAAGATCCATAATCAAAAAATGGACATGTAAGTTTTAATGTCTCCAAAAAACTGTGTTGTTGTTGTTCTTATGACATTCGACCATATTTCTGCTTAATATTTGTAATGTTTTTAATTGTGTTTTTGATGTGCACCTCAGCATCAGTGAGCAAAAGAAAAAAATCCAAAGATTCTTCATTGTTGTGGACCAGAAAGCTCTGGCTCTGTCGTGGCTGCTTTTTAAACTTTTCAAAGTTTACTATGTCCTCAGTCTCTCTTATGATGAAGCTCTTTCCAGTTTCTACACTTTCATCCAAACAACGTTGTACAACATCAGTGTTGGAAATTCAAAAGAAAGTCCTACAAGCTTCTGGTCTAGTTTGTTCAGTGGAGATAGTTGCCAATTTACAATAAAACTTACGATCAGCGGGGCGTCGAGTGGCGCAGTGGGTTGAGCAGGCGCAGCATATGTAGAGGCTACAGTCCTCGCTGCAGTCGGCCCTTTACTGCATGTCATTCCTCCTCTCTCTGCCTCCCCATTCCCTGTCTCTCTCTACAATGCTATCAATAAAGGCATAAAAAAAACAAAAACTTACAATCAACTGCAAAGCCCATCTTACACTGGTTAAAAAAGACACTGTTAAGGTTTTTATTGGAGTGCGCAGTCCTCTACTGTGTATGGAGGATAAGCAGAACATACTCGGATCATCTTTTGCGTCTTAGCATATTTATTTAATGATAAAGTGCGCACTGATGCGGACGGTTGTGTTGTCCTCTCATCATCATGGCTCACACAGAGCAACTGGCGCTCACTGGGAGCGTGGTGACATCATGTACTGTACGTACCGTAAACCTTATAAAATACAGGAGTGCAGTATATCATTATACCATAATACAGGGAGTAAGGGCGCCATCAAATTACAACACTTAACAGACACTTATTGAAATGAAAATTTTCGAGCTTGCCATTCTAAAGTTGAATTGACTCAGCCTGCATGTCTTACCTAAGGCTCCACTTTGTTCCAACATACTGATTGTGTCGGTTTATTGCAGACTGTGTAATGTGTGAATGCCACGCTTTTGACAGAGGTTGTTGTAGCGTATCGTTGTTCTGTTTCGTGAATGCCCCAAAGCTCTATGCTTCCGCAACGGCATATCAGGCGGTGTGGCTCTGAAATAAGAAAAGATGATGTAGTTCTGCTTTTGGCTGTAGCCTTTCCCTTATTTTGCTGACCTTCACACGCAAACGGAGTGGCCATTTTCTGGCAGCAAGCAAAAGCCCCGGAGAACTCCCTCCTCCTCCTCCCCTGTCGTCACTCGCTGTGTCACCTGCGCTGTCTCACTGAGAGACGTAGCCTACTTTGGTATGTTTCGGACTTTCCGCCGCTCAAGACAAGAGTGGCATATCTGTGGGATTTATTTGTTCAGCTCAGACCGACTTCAGCTCCTCATTTCTTGAAGTTCACCAGAGATATCCACCAACGCTGAAAGCTACTTTATAAGGATGGATTCGGCTGCTTCCCTGTTACTGGTCTTCGTGAGCACCGGGACGCTTCTCCAAGGTAAGCTATGTTCATGATGTTATAGGAAAAGGTTTCGGGAAGAGGCTGAGCTCTTCTCATGTGGTTTTTACACAGACAGGCAATACCGTAGCCATGTCATGTGTTTTTTACTACTAACAAAGATACCGCTTAGCTGTAATATAAAAACCTGCAGGTTCCAGCACCTTACACCTGAAGTTACCACTCTTATTTAGTAACTGTGTAATACTAATACACGGGCTTATTCATACTAATTCATATTCATATACTACACTGACCGAATAAAATGTACCTGACACGTTGAAAAATCCATCATTGGTTTCGACGGTTTTCCCCTAAATAACAATGCAGCCATTTATCATTTAAAAAAAAAGTGTTTTGAATAGACTTCACCCTCATATTAACTTATCATATGAGTATACCTATGAGTTCATAATAACTTTTGTTAACATTGACTACTGAGTAAATCCATTCCTGTAACTGACTAATAACTAAGTTGCAGATGGTTTACCTTCCACCAGCCTTCCTTTTTAATAAAACCAACTCCCTGCCAACCAAACAAAGCCCAGGTTCCCCTTCTGACTTCCTGGGTTGGAAAGGTCATTTGCTTGTAATAAGGGATATGGTTGTTCAAATTTAGTACCCATGCCTCTGTTTGTGTATGTTAGTTTGCCTCTGTGTGTGTGTGAGATTGTCACTCTTTCTTTCTTTCTTCTTTCTTATTGCGTGGAATAGTAGTACTTTGATAGAGAAATTGAATATTCATCATACTTTAAAGAGACCCCTGGGGTCTGTGAAGCTCTATTTTGGGACTCAGTGTTTTAGGCCTGTATCATTTCTGAGGCTGATTGTGGCTTGTCTTGGTGAGAAAACAAGGGCTGGGCTTTGAAAGAGTTCAGACTCACTAAACTATCAGCACCACTGACACCACTGGCATGGCAGGATAAGTCTGAATAAATGTATAATGTGTATGATAATGTGTTTTTTCTTCTCAACTCTTATCTCTGAGTTGAATCTGCATCACTGGCCACCTCTTGCTGTTCACGGGGCTGTTCTTTGTCAAAGCGACTGGAGGACAGGCAGCTTGTTTGATTGCCTCATGTGTTTTGGAGGGATGGAGGGGGATGAGGTGACACAGCCAGGGGCTCCGTCTCCATCACTAGATGCTATCTGGCCTGTCTCTCGATCAGTAACTTCACAGGAGAAGGGAATTCATATTTTGTTTTATTCATTTATTTTTGGTCACATTTCCTTCATTCTGAAATCCATATTTATCATCCACATAATGACAGATATCCGCAGAGTAGATAGCAACTGAAGTCAGTTTCCAGCTGGATCTGTAGCTTTCTTCACATCAAAGAGGGAATTTTTTCAAAGGGACTTTCAAACTCTGATGTTTGAAGCCAAGGAAGGTTTTTCAGGGTGACTTTAGAGTGGTAAGCTGCCAGCAGAAATATGAGGGGTTACAGCAAAGTGTGTTGAAAACAAATGTGTAGATGAACAGTAAACAGCCATCATTAGTGACAGAGAAAGGCATTTTAAGGTCTTGAATATGCTCCCTTGCTTATATAGTTGTTCTTATGATACTTCCAGTCCTCTCGGAGTTAACTTGGAGGAGCACATGTGCAGTTGGTGCCTTGTAGTAGTGGTGGACACAACATATTAGAGGGTACCTGGACGTCCGCACAGGGCCTCATGTGCAACCCCCTGTGGATGAAATTTAAGTAGCCTGGACCCTAGCAGACCCTCGCATGGTCACGGATGCAGAAAGTATAACACTAGCTCATGACAGAGGTATTTTTAGGTATTTTGTATTTAAGAGTGTTACTAACAGTGCCTCCTGTAGATAATAGGGGAGTTTCAGGGCTTACCATAAAATGCTTTTAAACACACTGGTGGATGTTGATGAAGTTCATGTAGCTAAGTACTGAATGATGAAGCTTGTTGAGGGGAGCTTCACCTCTGTATGTATTATAAATACACAGGTGACGCTCCCGTCAACCAAACCGATCTCTTAAATTAACTAAAAAATAGGGTCAAAACTGCTCAGTCAGATATGCTAATAGTTGTGGTATGCAGTTGCACTTTAAGTTGCTTGGGGGACAGGATGGTTTTGAAATGCTCTATCTGCCCCGACATGTGAAACTGCTGGTCTTTTTTCTTGAGGGAAAATACCTTGGTTGGGGGACGGGAGGGATGGTGGGTGAATTTGTGAAGATTGTGGCGGGGGTTGATGGGCGGGGGATTTTGGAGTGGGGGGTGGGGTTCAGGTGTGTCTCAAAACAGCCCATGAGGCTATTGTGATGTAAAAGGGTACAGAGGTCTAGAAGGTTCCTCTATAGGTTAAGACAAGTCCACCTCCCATGAGCTGCTGGTGAAATAATCTGTGAATGTGATCTAGATAAATGTAAGGGTGTTTTATTTAACTTCTGAAAAGGAGAAATTTGGGAGAAACAAGGCTTCCCCCTCCAACAGTGATGTCATCTTAAAAAGTTGAGAAAGCTCTATGATGATATTATCACCACTCAGGAGAAATGTTCAAAATAAATGTTGTTGGTACAAATAGGTTGAGGCAGCAAGAGGATCAAGCATCCAGGAGATGTGTAGCTACTACAATAGTAGGGTATCAGGGATCTGTCCACTGCAGAGATCTATTGTGTTTTTCAGCCTTGCCAGGCTTTGTTGTTGTATGACAAAGGGCAATGAGACAACCACTCACAACAGTTTATCTTGCCTTTAGCAAAGGTAATTTGTTAAATTGCTGAGAGCAAAGACCACCTGAAATATATATGATTCATTGGAAGATTTGCCCTCCTGGTCCCTTTTTGTCAAGGTCAGAAGCATATCATCAGGCTGTGTGTTGGTCAGGTCAGTGGAATTTCCCAAACTCGCACAACAAAAAATTCACCTTACTCACCCAAAGGTCCAAGAACAAGCAGCAGCATCAGTATAAGAATGAGAAGCACTCGAAAGTGAAACTAAATGACATCATGGGTAAACCCACACACACACACACACACGTGCTAACATACACATAGACACTCACACACACACACACACACACACACACACACACACACACACACACACACACACACACACACACACACATTGTACTCACATGAACGAGTATGACTCACCATTAGCATTTTCCCTCTGTGGTGAGTGTCAGATTGTTCTCATTTCTTTAATAGTTTCATGGTGAACGTCATGTTACAGGTCCAGGGAAACATGGCTGTATCAAAAGCAGAAGTTAAGGAGGCAGCATTTACAGGTGAGATGAAGAAAAGACAGTACTAGGAAGCCACAAGCTGGGGGTTTTGGTAGGGGAAGTTGGTGTAGCAGAGCACAAACCCTTTTTTTACACTAAAGCACCACGACAGCGTAAAGAAGAATTATACTTTTAAAGCGCCACCGTGCCTGAACCAACACTTAAGCTGCGGATACTCTGTACGATTTTAGCTGGTTTTTGACCTGATTTTCATTTTCATGGCCAAATTTCATCTTCGTCGGGCGTCATTTGATGTGCAGTGTACAGGGGGGACTGAGGACCGATCATCTGCTCCTGAACGACCGTTGGTCGGTCGGATGAATCCTCCTTTTTTTACGTTTCGGCAAACAGGACTACGCAAATTATCAAGGCAGCACGCTTCCTCTGCCTCTTTAGAATTGTTGCTAAAAAACAAACCAGCCTAGTCAATAGCCAGTCCGAGGGGCCGTTTTTACGTGTACAGTGTGAGCACTCAGGTTGTGGCTGTTGATCGGACAGTACAGTGTGAGCACATAAATCATGAGCTTTGGCTTTACATTACATTACATAAAATCAGGTGAAATTGATGTCAAATGCACCTGTTGTCACCCCATCGCCAGGGCCGCCCAGAGTGTCAGCTGATGTGCTCGGCATGGGCCGTTTGGCTTTAGGCATATTAATCGTGGTACTGGTTGTATAGGAACCTGTGCCACATTAGCAACAGGATTTGGCAGCTGTTCATGAAGATATTTCAGTCGTGAGATGAGCTGAGATGTTACTTTCTATTAGAGTTAAATCCACTTTCTTAACCCCCCCCCTGAAACCACACTCCCTACTGCACATAACATTTAAAGTAAAACAGGATTGTAATATTTTAAATAGTTGGTCAAAGATTTTTTTTCTCACATATTTGTATTTGCTGATGCTGTGTGTGTGTGTGTGTGTGTGTGTGTGTGTACATGTGTGTGGATAGGGTCCTGAATGGCTGAGTTACATTTGGAGTGAGCATTGTGTGCTCAGAAAGTCTATTAATTATGTAGATAAGAGGTTGTTCCTACCCAGAAACCCTAGCCATTCAGCGCAGAGAGAACCACTAAGAAGCTCTGTTAGAGAAGCTTTAAATAAAAGATAAGAAAATAAATGTATTTTACAATGTGCTGCTCACTTTGTAGTTGCTGAATACATTAGCCAACATGTAGTATATGTTAAGGGTGGAACAGACTGTTAGATTGGCCACCGTCAGGGACAGATACACTCATCAATCTGATGAATCTTCGCTCATATTCTGTACAAACATGAACCTTGAACTCTGATGCTGAGGACGGAAAAGACCTGTGATTGTTGTTTTATAAACAGTGGTAATTTTTGCAACCTTCAATGTCGGTTAGCCGGATGGAGTTGGTCGTGCCCCCTAAAATTATCCACTGAGGAGAAAAAGCAATAATACCTTTAGCATTTAGCGGTGTTTCCCTCCCTGAAGATTTGACTACATTTGGCTGTTGAGCCCATATTACGTTTCATTGGTAAAATTAACTTTTAAGTTTTCGAACATAGTATAGACTTTGCACAGAATAGTGGTGCATTCAGGCTCTGTGCCTGAGTTCGTGAAGAAATGGAGGTCTCAGGATTAGTGGACTAGTAAGTTAGCTGTCAGTCCACTGATACATCTTGGATGAAAGGGTAAAATAGTCTGGCCTGCTGTCTTGATCACATAATCAGCTATTTAGCCAAGGCACATGAGAAAGATAAATTAATTTTAAGCTGACAAATGCAGACTGAACAGCATAATAGCGACATACATGTTCAACAATGGAGCAGTGTGAAAACACCAGGTTTTCTTTGAGCTGAACACACAGACCTGCATATTTATAAGCGTGAGTAGGCCTGATATTTTAGACACAAGCATTTGACTTGTTGTTTGACCTGCATTCCTGAGAAGTACAGGTCAGCTCGGCTCTGTTGAGCTAAAAATGAAAATATACAAGTTACCACATTCAATACTTGATTAGCTGCTTGATTAGCTGCTAAGAAATGCAGGCCATTTCTAATAAACATACACATTTTATCAGCCTAAATCATATCTGTTTTTAAGCTGGTCATAACAAGTGTGGCATTAAAAAAAAAAAAAAAAAAAGATTAAAACAGGATGGTCACTCTGGCAATGGACATTTAGATTTCTCAGTGAGAGGTCTGATCTTCGACTTACTACAGCTTCTATAACAACATATAATAATATATCATTTCTGCAGACTAGTCCTGATCCTCTTAAAAGCAGTTGGATTTGACGGGGGAGCATTTCTCTGCATGCCAAAGGATTGTGTTACACATTGTATATGAAGGTAGAGTACCAGCATGCCTGGGGGGCAGAGGTCACAGCACTGAGTTTTGGACTAATGCTATACAGGCGTGTGTGTGGAGTGTGTGTTGAAGCTTCTGCCTGGCTGACAGAGTAGTGGCTAAGAAAGTGGGTCATGTTGACATTGTTAGCCACTTTTAATTGGCGCATGAGTGGCTTCACAAAGCAAGCATTCATCTTGTGTTTTCCCCTGAAGCTTCCAAATGTTTGATGAAAGCAATAAAGTTGTAAATCACCATGTTTGTATTAAGCCACTTCCAGCTGAAGTGTCCACTACCTTACATCAGTTAATAAATACTTCTCCAGTATTTCAGCTCTTGGATTCTTTGTCAGCTTCAAAATAATGTTGTTGCTTTGGATTGACTTGAATGAGCCTGCAAGGGTTTGAACGACAGCTGGCAATGCAGCTTCATATTCCATTATATATGTATATACTGTATATGAATATGTTACTGAAGACATGATGAATAATTTCTTATGTCTTTTATTGTCAAATACTTTGTCTTACTTTTTGGGTTGTACAGAGATGAGCATGAGATGTAGCGAAACTTTCAAACCAGTTGCCAAAATGACAGTTTTTTTTCTTTTGAATACAAAAACAAAGCAAAGCTTAGACAAATCTTTGAAATATAGCACTCCTAAAAAAAAAAAAACAAATTTACTGTTCCTTCAGAGACAGGAACAGTAAATGCAAATAGGTCAAGGGAAGAAAATTGAAAATGCTCTGTACTTTATTCCCGGTGTTGTTTTTCTAGAGAGGGGTAAAACACCCACTGTTGGTTGTCTAACCACTGCAAAAACGATAAATGAACCTCGATGCATGGGGTCACTAACAACAAATCAGAGGAGGGTTCAGCTGCATAAACATACGTCTCATTTTCCTCATTTCAGAAGGGCTCAGTCCATTCAGCAGTTTAGGACATGTCATGCAAAAGCTGAAAGAATGAGGCAGTTTGATATTAGGTACATCATTGTGACAGTCTTAGGTTAAAGCTAGGTGAGATTTTGGTACAGCAAAAGGGGGCAGGTCTTCAAAATGGAGCTTTTCATCTCCCACTCCGAAGTAATGTAATGGGTAGTCACGGTTAGGACACTTTAGTGGTCCTGGAGGTCCATCCATCAGTAGTAAGAGCTATGTAGGCTGTGTCGGACAACTCTTTGACAATTTCTCATAGTGTCTCTTCATAAAGCCTTCATAAGGCTGTTTAAAAGCTGCAGCGAGTAGAAGCTGTTCTTTCCTACCTGACTCTCAACTCGACTTGCTGTCAATTGACACACTGGGGTGATGTCTCCGTAGGTGAACCAACATATTGGACATGTTGCTGCTAGCATTAACAAAACTTCCCTGGGTTACTGGCGCAAGGCTTTTTTGTAAATACCCTTAACTGAACAATGCACACATGCCCCGAACCGAGACAAGCGAACCGAACGGTCCCATCCCTACTACCTGCAGCAGTATCTGTGGAGTTAAGACAGATGTGAATTTGAAGAAGGAGGAACTGAAAGTCCTGACCTTGGGCTGTGATGGGAGGAAAGCCTAGATTCATCTTTTTTTAATTGTGTTTCTAGTGTACTGTGGCCCTGACAGAGAACAATATCAGTAGGAACAGAATGTCAGACGCAGCTAGTGTCTTCAGATCTGACTCAGTTAAGGTCACTTTGAAAAGAAAAAGCATCGATATTAAAGCATCTGTTTGATTTTCTTCCTCTGTTTTCAAATTGCTGCACTGTGAGCTTGGACAACTGCAAAATTCTGTCTGAGCAAATGCGGTTGTGAGATACTGAGCATGAAAGATTTGTCATCTCAGCATAAACTATACTTTTTATCTGGTAAATGTTTAACCCCGCAAGCAAGATTTCTTTAACAAAACAATGTTACACACACACACACACACACACACACACACACACACACACACACACACACACACACACATATTTATATCAGAACCTTAAAATTAAAAGCGCACAAAATATTCATAAAGGCCACTATACTGTAGAATTAATGAGGCATTTTGCCATCCATAACACAAGATTTGTGATGTCTATACAATACCGTCCCTCCTTTGAGGCTGTATTTTGCTGTTGTCCCTCCAACGCTGTTTGTGTTGGTAATCCTATACCTTATGCAGCTTGAAGCCCAGGGTTTTGGTTTTAAACACAGCCACCTCATTGCTTGTGAAGCAGTTGGTGGTACAACATGATGCTTCACGTGATGCTGTTGAGCTGGGTCGCCACAATATTTATATTTTCATTATCATTATCATTATCTCTCCAGCCACTGCGTGTTCTGAATAAGTTTGTTCTGTCACTCTTAAAGTTTGTCTGTCAAATGAAAGGGCATCAGATCTAGTGTTTATGAATGACCTAATGTAATGTTGTAGTTTATTGTTCTTCTACAGTCTAGAGTAAGGCCAAAGCAAGACCAGACCCTGATGTTCTCTCTGATGCCAGGGGTATTAAAGTTTAATTTTAACTTTGGGACTGGATAGGAACCATGGAAGCTCTGTTGGTCTTATTGAGGAAATACCAGAGTGATCTCCTAGGGACCAGTCAGAGATAACACCCACTACCATCAAGCTGTCTCTTCGAATAGTACAACACTCAGGTATTTCACACTGGTCTACCTTCTCTATGAGACAACACTTAACTCAACAGCAGCATGTAGCAGCAGCAGCTCATGAGTCAGTCACTCTGACATTTCTTCACCTTTTAACACTTTTGCTGAAAGGGGGGGGGGGGGTGGGGGGGGGCAACTGGTTTGGTTTTACTTGACATTACATTATCCACAGCACATCCACAGGACATAACATGAATGAAAATACAACTTATATCCCGTATTGATTCAAATCCATAGAGTACAGAGAAAACAAGTAATTTTGTCGGGAGATGGAGGTGTCCTATATTGATTCAATACAACGACGGTCCCATATTTCACAGGACGGGTGGCAACCCCCTTCACCTGTTTGAAGAGCCGCAAAATCAGGTCGATGCCTCCTTCCGCAGGCAGAAAATCTAGTGCATTTGTATTCTTCTTCTTTGGCAATTTCAGATGGCTCTGCCTGATGCACGGATTACCATACAGCGCCAGTACATTGCTGTAGTGGCATATAGCCGCAATTGCAGTTACAAACGTACCGAGTACCGAGAGGCGGCCACCTCCCAATTCTCTATGCAGGAAAAACCCTTGGGATTGGTGAATCAAGCAAAGTGAGCATCTACCTGCAAACGAACTGTCAAATATTTCTTCTTCTGAGGATGCAAATAAGCCCAAAATGCTGGGTAGATAACTTGAGGCTTTTCAGCTTTGCTTTTCTGACCTCTATTTTACTCTTAAGACTTGAGGTGTGACACGCAGCTTTGAAGAGAGATGTTTTGATGCAGTCAAGAAGCCTGATGTCGCTCTGATAGGCTTGTTGACTGTGATGCTTATTGTATTCAGTTAATCATGTGCAAAATAAATAAATATATGGCCTAAGGACCTTAGTTGCGCAGGATTTGCTGCAAATACAGACTCAGTCACAACATAAAGTATATTCTGACTAAACTGCAACTGGGGCTGGGCAATATGGCCATAACTGTTATCGTGATAAAAATTTCCATATAAGTCGATATCAATATTTATCACGATAAATGCCACATCTTTCTTTCTTTCAGGTTTAAAGACTGATTTTTGCTCCTGAGTGAAGTTGGAGATACCAGACATCAAACGTGGTTTTAAACTGTTCTATTTAGTCAGAATGTGACAAACACTTGCCAAACAGCAGAACATTTAAAAACTCTGAGGTACAGACATTCAACATATGATAAAATATGCATTATTAAAATCCAAATCCTTTTCAGTCCTTTTTACTCAACAAAGTAAATAGAAAATTAAGTTCTACAGTGCGATACAGCACACATGTAACATGGCTCAGTCTGCAAAATAAAAAATAAAAATAATTGACAAAGAAGATTTGCACTGGGTACTGGCGTGGCGCTCATCGAGGGTCCACTAATACTTGTTTGGGCCGGTAATTTCTTACTTTCTGTGTGTTCTAACGGGGGATATTGTTTCAAATGATGAAACAAAATTGTGGTGTTGTCTTTGATGGGACATGTCTCAGGCACAGTTTTAAGTGCACATTGCTCTGTTTTTTTTTCGGACTGTAAATAGCCAAAATATCTCCAAACTACTGAAGTTGAGTGGTCTCTCTTGTTGACGATATCTTTGTCCTTTGAGCTGCGTTCTGTTTTTTCTGCACTGTTGCTTATTTCGGCTTAATTGCTTACTCCGCTCAAACTTAACGCCCGTCAGCCACTTCATGCGTCTGTAAATAATATCACATGCTGGCCTGCATTTATACCTCTCACTGTGCATCCTGACTTGTGCAATGCAGACCTCTATTCCTGTGACATGATTGGCTGTTCGTGATTAATTTGTGGGTTTGTTATAAGCATGGAAATTAATTATATCAAACCTTTATCGAACATTTTTAATGTTTCTATCGAGGAAAATAATTTCACAGTAGCTATTGCAATCCTTCTATCACCCAGCCCTAATTGCAACCTGTAGGAATGATGAATAATTTTGGGAATGAGCCAGTTGTATTGAGTAGAACTGTATGTTCTTTCCGCCTGGAGATTTCAGATTCAGATATTTTTGGCCGAGTTAAAACTTGCACGGATCTTAGGGGCTGATCATGAAAGACAATTGTGGTTTAGTGCTCAAGGGCAAAATTCCAACTTGAGCACTGAACAGAGTCCTGAACAGAGCAGACCCCACCTCCACTGTCTCAGCTCATACACACAAGTCACGAGTCTTAGCTGTAAGTGAGAATGCTGTAAAATAAAAAGTGAGGATGCTGCATGAATGAAAATACAAACGGGTTTATAGAATATATTTCTATTCATTACATGGGTGTGACGTCACATTGCCTTTTAGTGGTAATTACTGGAAGGTTTTAGCTGCTTATCTTTTTTAGATTGTTGTAGGCCACTTTAGCTTTATTGGTTAGGGATAGTGGAGGCACAGACAGGAAACCTGTGTACCTGTGCATTTTATTCATTTTCACCATGTCCTGCAGTGAAGTTCAGAATAGACCTCACAGCACAGAGAAACTAAGGTACATAGATACTGTTGAGTTTCAGATAGGTACTTTTAATAATAGGTACTTTTGGCTGGGAATAGCTTAATGTGCTGTGTGTGGCAATTATAAATAAATGTATACAAGAGTGGGCATGTAAAGGACGGGCAAACACAGCCACACAAATGCACACACGTGGACAAACATGCACACACACAGGCAAGTGCTACTAACGTAGTATCTGGGCAGCACTAGCTTCTCTCTCTCTTCCTCTCTCTCGCTTGCTCGGTGTGGTGTTGTTGTAACTTCAGCGTAGAGGATTGTGATATTTATTACATCTTCAGCGATGTCTGCCGTCTTACTTTCGGGACAGCTCCACTCACTAACTGGAGCTATCTGCGAACTCTAACTGCCATCCCTGAAAATTTTCCTCAAAAAGATTCAGACAAACTCTTTCAATGTCCCACAATTCCCAACCTTCATTGACTATTTTTAGATTTTTAGATCTTTTACTGTTTTTTGCCTTTTAACTCAGGTATGAGAGTAACTCTAAGATAAATCAACATGGTGTATTGCATTACTTGTGTGTGCATGTTGATGTGTGGTTCTTTTTATAATTGTGAAGACAATTTTGGTTAAAAACCATCATTGTGAGGTCATTTTGGCCAGATCAGTGTCAGGATAAGTCTCTACAACATGAATGAGACAAAAGTAATGTCCTTTGTACAGATTGAAACGTGTGCGAGTGAAGTACATTCACCAAGCAGCAGTCACATTCAAAATTTCTCCAGGACTAGTCCCGTAGCTTTGAGAAAGCCCAAATAATATATATATATATATATGAAAACGTGCGGCTTGATCGGCAATGGTATGCTATGACTTTTATTTCAACTGTGGTTTGGAAAGTGCGAAGGCACCGTTTACACACGGGCTTTTGCGGGTCTATAATCAACCTGTCATCATCACTGGAAATAATAGATATAATAAAATGAAACAACTTTTGACACTGCAAAAAAGAATAGTGGCATGTAGCCTTCAAGTATTTAAAGTAAACAATACTTTGCTAAAATATAAGCAGTAAAACTTTTATTGAACAGCATTTCAACTGTGGTTTGGAAAGTGTGAAGGCACCGTTTACATACGGGCTTTTGCGGGTCTATAAACAACCCCTCATCATCCGCCTCGAAAGCAAAATATTTCCATATGCGACTCTTCTGGCTTTTTCTTTCGACGAGCCAAGGTGCTGCAGCTAGACCAAGTTGTTTGCCTGAAGTTGTTGCCATCTTCCATTTGTTATTGCGGCTACACTGCAGCCTAGTAGTGGACGTTCCTCATCCTCCCTTTGGCAGAGGCAGAGCATTTTCCAAAGAAACTGCTTAAATGTGTTCCGAGTCACTCAAATGTTGCCAGTGATGCAGTAATTAGTGTTAATGTTATTTTACACATGTTTTTGGTAGATTACTGTCACTTTGGAGGTACACTTTTGCACCATGAGAAAAGTTGCTCATACAGTTAATGACATCCTGCTTGTGCACAAGAAGACCTGATGCGCAAGCGGGCATGATGAACGTTCATTCAACTGCCTCCCTAAATACGATGTCAATCTTATGTTACTTTCCTAAGAGAGTGACTATCAATCTCATCACATGTTGGTACTTTTCGGTGCCTTCGATACCACGAAAAAAAGGGTACCGTCCTGTTTTTTGCCATATGACATCGACTTGGTACCGAAGTATCGGTTCTAGTGACAATCCTACTCTGTTGTATAAAACCTTTTACCCTCTAAGCTTTTGTCTAGCTGGGGATATATGTCACGACTGAACAAGGACGTGAACCCAAATGCATGACTCAAGACCCGTAAAGTACAAAATAAACAATCTTTTATTGATAAAGTAACAACACAAAATCACTCGTCCAGAGGAATCCAAAAAAGGTAACAAAAGTAACAACTCAAAATCACTCTTTAAAGGAGGCAAAAAACTACTAAGCAAAGTACAAACAAAAATCGCTCTTGATGGAGGAAAACAATTGCGTGACAGAAATAACAAGGTCAAAACAAGAACTCAAAAGAACCTGACGTGACTTGGACTTTAGGCAAGGAATGGCTTGGCTCTCTGTATCAAACAAGACGAACTAGCACAGGACAAAGGGAGACACAGACTCTAAATAAGCACAAGGTAAGGGGGACACAGGTGGAGACAATCAGGGAGGGGCAGGCAATCAGACTGGCGGGAAACACACGGGGGGAAGGAGCAAGTTATCTGAAACGAGAGGGAAGTAAGATTTCAAAATAAAACAGGAAGTCACGAGACAGCATAAAGACAGGACAACACAAAAGTAACTTAACATAATTTCTTGGACATGACAATATATTGATATAGCTTTATTGCAGATCAACTTCTGTTAGGGCATGTATATGTGTATACATGTCTTGCTATGGTTGTGGGGACAAATTTAAGTTCGAATCCATCAGAGTGAGGTTATTTTGGCCAGTCGTGACAGCATCTTTTGTACAGATTGAAACGTGAGGAGTAAAGTACATGCACCAAGCAGCAGGCACATTCAAAATTTTTGCAGGAATTTTCTAGTTACCTCTTACTCTGCTTTTGGCATTGTGTAAATTGGTGGCATCACCTTAAGGATACTTAGTTTCCAACAGAACGTTTTTTCATGGTTAACTCACCGAGTCTCAAACCTGAAAAACTACATTCATGCTACCCACTACATTCCTTCCAAACAAGTAATTCTGTATTCACCACTGTGCTTCATCTTACATGTTGTAGCTAAAAGCCTTTGTCTGGCCTTTGTCCCATTTTAGAGCTTGTACTGTGAGCTACACTTAGGCCTGTACATGAGAGCTGAAGAGATAAAAATATGTGAAGTTAACCACTACTCTCAAAAACTACTTCCTGCTAACACTGAACTGCGTTTGGTCTTATATTGTTCCTCTATATTGTCTTTACATGTAAAACCTTTCATTATTGACACTTCTTTGCTCCCCTGTCTTATTTTCATGAGTAATAATGTGCACAGTGATAACTTTGCCTGTTTTTTCTGCTGCTTGAATCTTTTGAACTCTTGGCTCTGGTTTTTAACAAACATGATAAGAGTTATGCTGCCAAATTAATTGGATTTTTTCAAGCTACAAAATTAATTTTACTTTACAATGCCTTAACCTCATTAAGGCATTGTGGTGTAATAGGATTTTTACCTATGAAAAAAGGCACAGAGAAAAATTCTCCCTGAGTTGAAACTCCAGTTGTTTGTAATGGTGGGTGGAGTGAGCATGAAGTCACCAGTTGTTTTCAGCTTGTCATCTTTAAGCCATGTGATAAAGTGTATGACTGCTGTCTTGTTGTAATTTTTGGAGACACAACACACAGAGTGACATAGAGGGAGGTGCTAGAGCAAAGGGTGAAATGTGAGTGGAGCCTCGTGCCAGGTGACCTGTTTAACATCTGGAAAACCAAGCAATCTTTCATCATCTTCTTCTGATAATTTAAAATCAAATAAATGATACAGTCATGAAAACAAGGAAGGTGATGTATTTCTATGAGAAGAGAAAAACATACAGGCACATTAGTTTTCCAGTCAGTTGAGCCAAAAGAGTTGCTTTAGTGTTTTCTGAGATTGTCCCAGAAAAAGCCTTTTATATGCATTAGAAAATAGCTTCTATGGTGTTTGATAATGACATGTTTTTGGGCTTTTGTGCCTTTATTGGACAGGATAGTAGAGAGACAGGAAAGGGGGGAGTTAAAGAGAGGGGGAATGACATGCAGCAAGGGCCATCTGATGCGGGACTCGAACCGAGGCCAACTGCAGCAAGGACTGTAGCCTCTACACATGGGGCGCCTGCTTAGACCACTACGCCACACGCCCTGATGATAACATTTTAATCCTTGTGTTATCTGCATAGTTCCAAGATAAGGCTAAGACAGACCTGTTTCCATGGGCTGATGGGATTCTGATGAGGGTGGATTTGTCTTTCCATTCACAGCTCTGTTTTACATCTCTTTCCTCCATATCAGCGGAGCTTGGAACACCAGAGCATTAAGCTGCTGATGGAGGTTTTCTAAACCATTTTCTGGAGAGCATCACTTGACAGTCTGTGTCCATTAATATCTAGTCTGATAAACATGGGTTGACTGTTTCTAGTAATGGACCTCTGCTTACTAGGCACTTGTGCCATTCACTTTCCTTAACTGACAAGTGCATGCCTATGAATGCCCACCAACATAACAGAGCATCTGCTGAAGGTGAAGTTGTCTTCCTGGCTCCTGAATGACTTGTCTCCTGAGCTCAGGAAACAAATGTTCACAGTGTCCATTGTTTTTGGCAAATTATGTGGTTAGTAAGTAATGAAAGGCACTTAGGTTTATTTTTTTAACAAGAGAGACTTATGTTTGTGTCCGTCTCCACTGAGGAGCAAAATGTTGTCTCTAGACATACTGGTGCATTTTCCCATACAGAATGAATTAGCCTCAGTTCTCAAGGGTACTTGGCTTTCCATCACCACCTCCCATACCACCGCGCCATATAAAGGGGCACACAGAGGCCAAGTTGCAGCTGATTTGGACATTCATGGAAGTTGAAAAATGCCTTGTCTTGCAATGTTAAGGAAAGTGATAAATCTGCCCCTTAAACCGGATCTGCACCAAAGTTTAATGGGTTCTTTTCGGACCTGTGTCCCAACCCTCCACCAGCATGGTGATAATCAATTCAGTACCTTTTGTGTAATCCTGCTGACAAACAAATAAGCAAGTAAACAAACCAACAGAATCGGTGATACCATGACCTCCTTGGCGGAGCTAATAAGATGGAGCTATTTATTCTTTCAGATGCATAGAAATTGAACTGCTCTGAATCAGGCTGTTGAAAAACTCAGAAACTGAGTCACATTTCATGTGATTTAAGAACAGTGGACTCTGAGAATCAGAAACCACAAGAACATCAACAGCAACAGAAACACATACACATTGAGTTTGCCCCAGCAAAAAAGTCATCATTCAGTTTTTAATCACACTTACCTTCTTTTCTAGCTTTGCTTAAACCCCTGGGCGTCTCTTAACCAATCTCTCTTTTTCTCTGTCATGGCTGAAATATAAATAGTTGACTCCCTCAGACCTCAATGTGGTCTGCATTCCTCAGCAGATGCATGTAAACAGTATGATAGCATGGTACAAAAGCAGCTGAAAGGAAGAGCCCCCCCAACCTCTACCCCCTAATTTAACCCCTACACCAACCCCCCACGAACAGAGCCACTTCAGAGGCTTTGGGAAGAGCTTGTTTGACCTCCATGACCTATCGTATCCATTTAGACTCATTGCTAGCGGAGGGAGACGGAGAAAAGGTCTGTTTTGCTCCCAGCTATCTGTTTAACATTTTATCTTTAGGCAGAGTGTCTGTGTGTGTAAATATAGTCCATATTTGCATAGCCAACTTCTGTCTTCACCATTAAACTATGCAATACCTTTTCAAGCTTAGGGAAGAGACTTGTTTTTCCTCACTTTTAACATTGCTACTCTCCTTTTTGGTTCCCTCAAAAGGTTCAACACCTCAATTAGAATTTCTGATAAGTTTTTCATGTGTTTACAAGGTAAGTTCAGTTAATACTCACAAAGTATTTATGAATCTTGAATTGATTCAAAATTACCTTTCATTTATTACTCAGAGGTTAGGTTGACCTTGTAAAATCAGGCTTTTAATAAATGATGCACTGGCAACAAGTATCAGCAAGTCCGTATAGCTCGTAGTTTTTAGCAATATATTTGTATATATTAGTATATTTTTTGTCGATGGATGTTTTTTATTCTACGTCGTTGTTTCGTCTGACGGAGAAAATAATGTACACAAAGGAAGAACTCCTGGCTTTAAAGTTTACCAGATATGGAGTTAAACATCCCATCTCCACTGGCTGAGCTGAAGAAGCCGTACCGTGGATGCAGAGCCAGGGCTAAGCTAAAGGCTAGGAGATGGAGATATAAGCCTTTTCTACCATCGATCCTCATGCGAAATGTGAACTCCCTGGCTAACAAGTGGGATGAGCTGGAGGCACTTGTGAAGAACCAGCGAGCATATTGTGAGTGTAGTCTTGTGTTTCAGACCGGTGGCGCTCACATCACACATCATGAAGACACAGGAGAGGCTGCTTCTCCACCTTCTGAGGCCACATGTTGAACATGCACTAGACCCCCTACAGTTCGCCTACAAAGAACATATTGGAGTGGATGATGCCGTCCTTTACATGCTCCACCGGGCCCATTCTTACTTGGATGAGCCAGGTAGTTACATGATGATTATGTTCTTTGATTTGTCAAGTGCGTTTAACACCATCCAACCCCACATTCTTAAAGACAAGCTGGGGGGGATGCGGATGGATCCCTGCTTCACGTCATGGATTGTGGATTACCTGACAAGACGCCCACAGTACGTCAGGCTGGGTAACTGTGTCTCAGGGACAGGGATGAGCAGCACTGGGGCTCCACAGGGGAGTGTTCTGGCCCTGTTCCTGTTCACCCTGTATACGGCAGACTTTAAATACAACTCTGAGTCCTGCCACATCCAGAAATACTCAGATGACACAGCTATTGTGGCGTGTATCAGGAACAGGCAGGAAGAGAAGTACAGGGATCTGACGATGGCCTTCAGTAAATGGAGCGACAAGAACTACCTCCTTCTGAACAGCAGCAGGTGTTTTTGGGAGTGAAGGGAATAGGGGAATGAAAACATGAAACATCCTTCGCCTCCAGTCCCGTTATCTTCAATCCAAGTATGTTGGGCCATAGTGGCCCCCTCTTCTGCCTGACTGTAGCATCAAGTGAAGGTCATATTCTCCATGACTTTCCTGTACATGTCCATAGTGCTCTTGAGATCTCACACCAGGTGTCACAGTTAAGAAACAGGTTTTATGCCATTTTGACTCTTTTATTTCTTAAGCACAGATGAATTTATTTCAGAAGCATGATATAGTTGTGAAATACTGGCAACCTGATTGTTTAATAGTTCAATGTTGGTACAAGGTGCATTTGAAAATTCAAGGACTTGGACCCCTCCTCACACACATCCGCTAACAAATGAGTGTGTATGAGTGTATTCATGACATATGTGCTAAGATAGTGTTATCTAGGTAGGCCCAGGGGAGTGCTAACTCAGCTCTGTGTGTGTATGTGTGACAGGTCTACTTTGTAGTACCGAAGCGGAAACAAACACTGCTGCCTTATCACCCCCCCTAGCACCCCCTCTAAACCTTGTCTGGTTGCCCAGTTGCCTCTACACCTCAGACCAAAGAAAAGCCTCATTGTTTTGTGCAGAACTATAATGATGTTGTTTAATGGAGTGTGAGGACAAGCAAGTACAGTGTGTGTGTGTGTGTGCGTGCGTGCGTGCGTGCGTGCGTGCGTGCATGTGTGTGTGTGTGTGTGTGTGAGTCAATATGCTACAACAAACACCAAGGTGAGGTATAAGGACTGGATCAAAGCACTTATTCAGCCTTTAAAACTTGGTTTGAAATGGACAGGAGAGACCAAAAAGGATGGTGGACTGAAGTAGGAAGAGAAGAGACAGCCAGGCAATGATAGGGCTGTGCTGTGACACCTGCAGTGTTGGGGGAATCTTTCAGAGGTGCAGGCGGAGCTGCTCTCAAACAGGGTCTAGACGAAGTGCACGCATCTGCAAAAGAAAAAGTGTCTATGCGTGAATGAATGTTTCAGGGAAGGAAAAAATTCCTCACATCTCTCTGATTTTACCACATTGTTCAGTTTTCTGTATAAAGATTTCTTTGTTTTTAAATATGGGAACACAGGTTGTGTGTTGGTATCTCAGGACCATTTGATAGGTGTGCAGTGTACCCATACAACATGTGGCATTATAATTTCACACTGATGCTCACTCACCCTTTGTATTGTTCTCTCTCGCTTCCTTTCTTTCAAATAGCATATAGTGTATTTTCCAACACTGTTGTTGGTGGGGAAAAGGAGGCAGCGATATGGTGGGATTACAAAGTGGATTCTGCTCCAGTGTCAGCCTCACTTCATTTTGCAGGGCTTTACTTTTGATGCTTGAAAGTGGTGCTTCCAGGGCCTTACACTTCACTGTACAACTCTTTAATTAATGACATGACACTGAGTCATATGTAATTTTCTGATGCTCTTCTTATTTGTGAACCGTAACAAAGAGACATCTGTGTTTCTAATCTGCTCATAATCGACATGAAATGCATTGCAGTGTGCTTTAAATCAGTCATTGGTGTTATCTGATGTCATCTGCTATATCTGATCAATCACTGCTCACCGTGAGCTGGATGAGGTTGCATGCGTTGTGATTTCTGTATGGCTGAACAAATGAAATTATGGACTCATGCAACGGGGTTTAGGGAAGTGTTACAGTGTGTGGAAGCTTCTACAGGCCTGTGTCTTATGAAAGTATCATTTTGTGCCATGACTCAGGGTTAGCTAACACTGAGGGTTATCCATCGTTGGTACTGAAGACTTCTTAAAATTAGATCTTCTTCATCATTAATCCACAATGAATGAACAGTGCAACTGCCTTTACTTTTCCCATCCTGGTGACTCTGTCTAAATTTAACAACTTCTCAGACTGCTCTGCATCTTTATAAAACACCAGAGACGTTTTTTCCACAGGAACAATGTGTTCATTCCCACAAATCTGTATGGCTGTATGGCTGTTGATATGCACTACATCCTTGTCTAATTGCAGCACTAAATATATAATCGATATATTCATATGCAATTTCAGGCTTGACATCTTTTGAGAATTCTTTTACAGCCATTAGCTACTCTGTTTCTGCAAAACTGTTTGTCACAAGTAGTTTAAAGAGTGTATCTGTCAGTAACAGAGACATGTGTCATTAAGTTTTCACGTGTTAAATTGACCATCGAGCTTTGGTGGTGATGATTGCTCTCATTTTCACTCTGTTCAGCTATTCCCACAGACACAGGCGATATGGGTGCTGACAGCAGTGAGACAAAGTGTAGCCAAAAATAAAATGAAGTCTGTCTGGTGAAGAAGTGCCTTGCTTTTATGTATTCATCAGATTGCAAAAAGCAGATCTGAATGTGCAGACTAAATTAGACTGCTGAGAGCAGTTTTTCCTTAATGGAGGTCAAGGCGTGTGGTAGTATGTGCAGTGTATAACATGAAGACATATAACATGTTGCCGGTTCTCTCCTCACATGTTGTGGAATACTCATGCTCAGGGGTTGGTGCAGTGCTCGCCAGCTATGTTCATGAGTGGGATTTGAGGAGCCTGCCTTTTGTCTCGTCTTCTGTAAAGTATCTACCATTATCTTGGATTGTCAAATGGAGGTTGTGTGCATGTGTGTTTGTGTGTATGTCAAAGGAAGGGCTGCTTTACTTAGCTGCAGAATAACAACTGCTAATTATCCTGGTCCATAATGATCTATAATCATAAGGTAGAAAGAGCTGCTCTACTCAGTGATATGCCGCTGATAGTCTATCATTTCACTTAGTGAGAGATGGATGGAGAGAATGATAGAAAGGGAGGAAGCCATTACTGACTGGTGAAAGCCGGTGATCTCTCTCTCCCCGGACACTGGCTATCACGGCAGACTCCATCCTCTGATGTACCCCTCCCACTACCAACTCTCCAAGGCCCTGTCGTGCTTATCTGTGTTCGTAACTTAACACACTGTACTTACTCGCAGACCAGACATATGTGTGTGCTCATAGAGCTCTGCTTAAGTGCTCAGGCCCCATGGTTTCTCTTCCAGTCATTAAGGGGTTTGCTTCCTTTTTTCTGCCTCATAGTTTTCAACAGTGGGGGAGATTTGAAGGAGCCTGTGACTGAGAACAATGTGGCTAATTTCTGTGCTGATGTGAAACACTATGACAACGGATGTTTGCCGATGTGGTCAGCTTATCTTAACTGTAATACACAGAGCACACACACACTGACCTGCAGGGCAAAAGTCAAGATCAAATGGAAAATTTGTATTTAGTTTCATTTTTATTCTTTGAGTACTCTTTGCCGTGCAGTTGAACTCACACCAGGAATGAATGACTGTTCCTTCAAGGTGTATGATCACACCACACACTCAAAACACAATTTCCTGTGTTAAAAGAGGAATATACAGTTCATGTGCCACCATCTGCCATTTCTACTGTATTTGCTGTCCTGCCCATTCTTTGCAAAACTTACAGTTATTGATACTAAACTGCCTTCGGCGTGACACCTTTTATTTTTTTCCATGTGCATGCACAGCTCAGTGAGGTTTAAATATCTTAATAAAAAGCAGCATTGCTAGGAGGCTGTGGAGAGAGCATTTGGGAGGTGTGGGACTAGTGTTGTAAAAACTGGTCCAGTAAATCCTTGACAGCATTTTAAGTTATATGACATTGTTGGCATAACTTTATATGCATGTGTATGTAAGAAAGATAAAAATAAAATTGTTTCTGGGCCTGCTGGTGACCATAGGTAGTAATTTAAACTCTATCAGAGCCAGTGGAATCCACTGGGACTCAACAGGCCCGTTCTGACCTCCTCGTTGGCCTTGTTCCTCTTCTTCAGTTCCAGCTGGCAACGAGAAGACATGCTGACTGTTAAAAGATTTTTTTTTCTGCACTGCATGTCATAAAACCTGAGCTTCCAAAAGGAACCTCATGCATTTCTCTGTAATGGCAGCACTAGACAGATTTAAATAATGAAAAGATAACCAAAGTGCATTTTAGGACTGTCTATGTTCCCTTTTGTTCCCTAACCCTGCTAAGTGTACTCAGGTTTTATTATGCTTAATATTCCCCTGCCAGCACCGTATCAAAAGGATCTGTTTGCCTTCATTTTTCATTTAGCATGTCTCAGTATGCAGTGTTGGTGTTTCAAAGCTTTAACTGTCAGTTTTTGCAGGTGAAAGGTTCCTAAACCAGTGAGTTGTTTTCACATTTATAGCCTGTGCTGGAATGCAGTGAACTCCGTGTGTTTGAAATAGAGAAAACGATGTGTAAGGACTGTGTGTATGTGTATGGGCAGAGGGCAAATATGAGCCTAATTGAGTCGATCCTACAGGCAGCTATTAGAATTCAGCATCTGCCAGACTCTTTTTTTTTTTTTTTTTTTTTTTTTTAGAAAATGATTTTATTAGAAGTGTCAGAGCAGAGGTCACACTCCCTCCTGTTCCATACAACCCCGTGATTCTCCACATGACACCTTTGAACCCCATCTTAGACAAATATCATCAGCTGTGGGGGATTTAACGGTTTTCCAGCGTTCAGGAACATCCGAGTCTCCCTCATTTGTGTTCAAACCTCCTGCTCGCATTTTTGTACGGCAAGAAAGCCTGTGATTAGCCTGCCTGGGCTCTTAAACTCTGTGTGTGGTGGCTGGGACCGGTTTCAAGACAGTGGTTTCGCAGCTCCCACTCAGAAACAGATCAAAGGGTAGAGTCCACCATGAAAAATGATTCCTCGGCTTGTTTACAAACCAAAAATATTTGACTGCACATGGAATTCTTTCTCTTTATAGTGGAGTCCTAAATACAAAGGGTGTGATCTGTGATATTCATTTGACTTTGAACTTTGAACTATATTTTCTGTGTCTATGAGAAAACCTCAATGAGTACAACTTCATGGTCACAATTATAAAATATGTTAATAATTGTGTCTGAAGGATTGTATTATTGATTAAGAACATGTATACATGTTTGCAACACCTTCTTTAGCTATATTGGCATATAAAAAGACTGAATCAATTATTGAGGGTGAGGTCTGCTAAAATGCTGAGCACACTAAGAGGCTGCACTTTACCTCTTCCTCTTCAACAATATGAGGGATGATGTAGAGGCGAGGATGTGTTGCTTACATGGCCTTAACAATGAACAGCAAAAGGTTTAACTATATCAGTGATGTATAAAAGCAAAAGCTTTTGTATACTGAATTATAGTGAGATAAACTGTCCTTCACAATCAAAACACACGTTAAAACAAATGAAGCTTGGTAATGTGGGACTATGGAGGAGGTTTACATTGACACTTTAGTTCAAGTGTATTCCCTTTAGCTTTCCCGCAGGTCGATGCAGATGATGCTGCTGGCAGATATTATGCATTGATGTACATGTGGAGTCTGATTGCCGTATGTTCCAGCAACAAATTATCTGTTAAGTGGCAGCGAGCAAATCCAATATTGTAAGTGACCCTAAGCCGTTTGGCTGTAGGCCTCCTGAGTAATTCAAAGGTGTTGAGGGACCCTGCATGTGGTACAGGATTGACCTCTTCAAGTCTGACACTGTATCCATCATTTACCTGTGGGAATTATCCCAAATCCTTCAAGTTTTAACCTGACTTTCTTCAGTGGGGAATCTGTAAGCATCTCAAGGGAAAAGTCAGAACGTCCAGATTGAAAAGCAGGATTAAAGATTTGTGTGAAAGATTTTCTTTATAGATATTAAATTCAGAATTGTTTTGCAATCATCATGACAGCTGAGATTAGAGATGTTTTCTTTCCCTACACTGGCTGTCTGTAGAGTAATTTCTCTTGCAGCTCATCTTATCAATATGCCATGCTGTGTCTTTCTGGAGGAGGGATACATTTGAATTTGTAAAAAGTACAATGCTAAAAGGAGGATTTATTTCTGAGGAGAATTAAGCAGTCTCCATTCAGAGTTTGCCTTATATTTAGCAGAAAAGCTCAAATTAAAATGTAAACTGCAGGACCAAACACCTCCCCTAGCTGACACAGTGCTAATGTGCTGGAACCTTAATCTGATCCATTCATTATGCTGGAGCTAATTACAATCTGCTCACTTTTACTTCCTGGCACTGGCACACTGGCTTGTTTTCAATTACATCTCCCAAAATAAGATTACAGCTTGCATTTTTATTTTGGGCGAGGAGGGCTGCATGGATTCATCTCCACCAGGTGATGACCATTATGTGAGTGGAGGAAGTGGAAGTTATTTTCCACTCAGTGTTGATTGGGTCAGGAGCTCAGAGTGGTGAAAAAAAACTGCATCCTCACTATACAAATTAAATTAAAGCCCTGTCCCTGGCCAACACTGTGTTGTACTCTCATGACATATATAATGCTGGGATCCTAAAATACAGTACAAGTCAAGGTTGCAGTGCACTTACTTCAAATTGTGCTCTAAAGAGGTTTCTTACTGTGATAATTTCTCCTTGGTTGGCTGAGGTTTTCATTAGTTCCATGAGAAACCTCTCCTTGGGCCGCATCATTGATTTAAAACCGAGAACATGAAGACTGGATATGACTGAGATATTGCTTTAAGGTGATCACTATCTCTTTTGATACGCCCTTAAAAACAAATGTTTCAGCTAACTGTTTCTGCAGATGCTGTTATGACTAGTAGGTATGGTTGTAGGAACAGATCAATGTTCAATGATCAATGAGGATGTAGCTTAATATCTCTGCAAAAGGGAGACAGGGAGACCACGCATCACATTGTCTCTTTGGACATAAAAATTGTTAGAAAATGAAGCGACAGTTACCATGAAGACAGAAAAAGATCAAGTCACCAACAGTACCACAACTGGAATTTCATTATTTATCAATTAAAATGGAGTTGAAATGAGTCACAATGGTAAGTTGTAGTAATTACCAATATTATTCTGTCACCACAACTCATTAGAATTTTGTTTGCAATTTAAATAGTTTAACTTAACTGAATTTGTAATGTACCTGCGCCCCTGAATGATGTATTCGAGTGGATGTTCAGGTTGATGCTGTTGGCTCCAACATAGAAAACCTGGTTCTTGGAAATGTATTGGTGGACATAATTGTAATTGTAACATCAGTTTTGTCATGGGGATTGGTTCAACCTGTGGAGAGGTAGCTATACTGGATCTATAAAGCAGGGTGTACAGTAAGTTCTTATCAGTGTTATGGATAGGTGACCTTTTGTCTGTTATGAAGCCCATGTGAGTCACATTCATGTATGAAAACTGATTTTTAATTTCATACATGAACGACAGGACATGTTACAGATGACCCAGGTAACAGACACAAGCAAGAATTCAATTTTTAAGCTACATCAGTGTAGCTGCGATAACAGCAGATAATCAGTTTGACCTGATGGAGATGCAGATGGGTTTAGCTGTGAACAGGGACATCTTTGTCTCTTGAATGTCATCTTACCTCATATTCACATTTTCTAGCCAACAGTAAGCATGTCAGTCTGCTCATTCTCTCAGTTTAATGTTCATCATTTAGATTTTCCTTTAAAGTTTCTGAAAATCTGCTTTAAAGTTTTTCTCTGAACATCAAACACTGAATAAGCTTCATCAAGAGTGTGTAGCTGTGGTTGGTTTAGATTGGGCTGACAACATAAGCAAACAACCCCACAACTCTCATTGCATTTTGATCCAAATGTTGGTGAACTCGGAACTCCCAACTATATGCCGTCAACATTATGTTATCGGGTTGTACGCCCGTTCATCCATCCAATCCTCGTGATATCGCAGAAATGCCCTGAGGGAATTTGTTCAAATTTGACAAAAATGTTGATTCTGACTCAAGGATGAACTGATTGGAATTTGATGGTCAAAAAAGACAAAAGTAAAGGTCATGTGACATCGCAAAACACATTTTTGGCCAAAACTCAAGAATTCAAAGTAATTATGACAAAAGTTCACACAAATGTCTAACAGGATAGAATGATGAAGTGATTACATTTTATATCCAAAAGTTCGAAAAGGTCAATTTCACGGTGACATCATAATGTTCTGCAAAACACTTTTGGCCATTATTCAACGCTGTAACTCATGAACAGAAGGAGAAGCTGTGACCATATCTGGCAATTGGTTGGTTACTGAACTGGTGACACCAATCTTGGTGCCCACCTTCAGACTGTGGTGACAGTTTAAATCTTCTGTGCTGCTGGGGTGAAGATGTGTGTGAAGCCTCCACATTTTAGAATTTGTTGCATCTCTGCAGCAAAATCCACATTTGAAGCATTGTCTGACATCAGAATCAGCTTTATTGGCCAAGCAATTCCTCAATGAACTCACACACTAATACAGTTAAGACACAGCAGAACAACAACAGCAAAGCTGAACAAAGTCAAGTCTAATCAGTTTCATTTATACATTCCTATATCACAAATCAGTCTTTCAAAGTCTTCACTACGTATATTTATGAGTCTGGACAGACATGAACCCCTAGCTGGTAATTGCAGTTGCTAGTTTACAAAAACAATTGCAGAAATCTGACAGAAAATTTTATGTTCAAGTATAGTAGGAGCCCATCCATATTACTATAAGAAACCTTAAATTTTCGGTGCATTTTCAAATGAAAATCCAACTGGGGGAGTTTGAAAGACAACAGCATTTACCAGCCAGCAGGGTGTAATGAAAAGATGCTTGTGAGTCATTGTGGGAAGTGTAGGATACAGTGTATTAGGAGTTTAGAATCATTCTAGAGACTAAAACTCATAATATCTCAACCATTAAAAAATGTCTTTGATTAACCCCCAAACTTCAAGCAGTATAAATCTCTGGAGTACAATTTAACAATGCTGTGTGCAGCCAGGCATTGTGTTTTATCTGCTATTGCTCTGTACAGCAGCAGTGCCATAACTCAGGACACATGTTACAATAACAGTAGGTGGGAAGCAGGTCTGAGCCCCGTCAAGAGGAAGTCTGTGGTACATATCTGGTAACAGATGTTGTGTGGGAGAAGAATAAACATCTCCTCCTACCTGCATATGCTGCTGACACAACCAGTGTCAACAGACAGCAGGATTGCTGCTCCCCCCCCCCCAACCAGGCTGCTATTTTTAGCAAGCCCACCCTCTGACTTTTAGTCTGCCTTTGATCACCGCCATGGCAGAAACCCTTGTGATGACTCATGCAGATAGGCTCCCATACACTGGCAAAAACAGGCTCACTCACACACTCATACACACGTCGTTCGGTGGGTCATGCAGAGCGAGCCAATGTGTGTTTAACACTAACCCAATGTGATTGGTCAATTTAGTTCATGAGCACAGTAGCATTTTGTGCAGATTTAGTGTGTCTTTCCTGTGACATTCAGTATATTCAGAAATAAATCCATCATACTCCCTGGGCTCGGGTGTTGGCTCATTTTTCAGGAGGGATCTGGTGGAGCGAGGTGGTGCACTCGCAACTCCAGTTTGATTTGGAGGTTATGTTTGACACAAGGAATCACATTTCACAGTGACAGTTGCAAGCTGGCATGGATTTGGGCTATACTTAATGGATATAAACAATGTTTGACTTGCTAATAGTTTGACTGACTGGGATGGAATGATGCACAATGAAGTCTTATGCCCCTGCTATATCTTCCCCTGTGAGCCTTGTTCACATGTGTCCTGTCGTCACTGACAGAACTGACCCCCAAGCATCACTATTGCTGTTACTTTACTGGAAGCATCGTGGGACATGTCGATAAGCGGTTCCACTGCTGGATGAGGTGGTGGAGTTGTAGTTCATTCAGTAGATATTTTTATTATGTTATTAACCTTATACACATGCATACAATTGCAGTAAGTTCAAAAACATGAAATTAGTCAAAATACATACATTGCTCTTCATTATGAAATACTAACAAACCACTGTTTTACTTTCATTTAAAATCTACACTTCATTTGCTTTTCCTGTCTCCTTTTCAGTTTAATAACATGGAGTCCTCTGAGGAGGCTTGAGAGCAGTTCATGCCAACATGTCAAAGGCATTCACTTTGGAGTGTCAATTAAGGTGATTTTGTAGTGCTGATGGGGGGATGAGGAAACCCCAGACAGGCCTGTTTTCATCCACCCTGGAGCACATTGTTCAGCTGGTAGATAAGCGCAATTGTGTTCGAGCTGCCACAGCAAACAAATACACGCCTTCAGGGTGGAGAGAATTGCAGGTAGTTTTTGTTTTTTCTAGTGGAAAGCAGTTACCAAGGGAGGCAGGTAAAAAATGCAACTGTTAAAAATCCGAAGCAGCTTTGCAGCCAGTGCCCAACCCCGCTGATGGACTTGTGATCTCTGGGAGAGGAGAGATTAAGATAGGAGCAAAAAAAGGAGAAAGTGGTTTGCAGTAAACCAAAAACAGCCTGTTCTTTATAACCACCTGCCCACTATCTCCATTAACTGTGAGATCTAATATAATGATTCCAGCAGAATCATTCATCATTGGCAGAGACACTGACGGTGTACCGTAGCCTTTTTTTGTTTACAACATCTGAACATCACTCAAATACATGATGATGATAATGATGATGATGATGATGAAGTAGACAAACAAACACCTTAGTCTTTGCATCATTTACACTGATGTCTGAGGGGAAAAACTAATTAAAAAAACAACCCATGATCCAGAATTGAATTAAACACAGTAATAAAATAAGATGATGATGAATTTAATAGGAAACATGCTCAGAACTACAGTGAGGTTTGGTGCAGATTTTTTTGTGGTGTTGCAGCTCAATAAAATATGTTAAGTCTTTTCTAAAGAGGAGATGTGAACGGAAGTGTGGTCACATCAGGCAGAAAAGGCCTGGCTGCACTGTTTGTTTTGTATTATTTGTATAACCAGTGTTTGTCCGCTATGCTGTTGCCCAAACAATAACCACTGTAGCAGAAACTGGGTCGAATTTTTAAAACTTGGTCTATTGCTGAATTTGTGTGTGTGTGAGGCAGTGTACTGTAGCAGATTGGAATAACTGGTCTTCATGTTTTCTTATAAAACGAAATTGAGCCACATGATCTGATGAAATAATCTCCAAGTTTCATCAGATTTTTTTCATGTATGTCAGATACATTTTATCAGTTCTTAACTCTCTATAGTTGCTTCTGATTTAGGTCAACAAAACAACAACTCAAAAACAAACTGGCTCTTTCGGGTCCTGTGGTTGTGGTTGAGACTGATGAATTGTCATGACCTTAGTTTCTTTTCTTTCGTCTGATTGATTTGTCTGAATCTTTCGGTTTTGATTAAATGCAGAATCCAGTGACTAGAAACTAGGAGAAAACAAACTGAACTGTCTCATACCTCCTAAAATTAGAGAAGCTATTTTTTTTCCCACTTTGTTCTTTCTCCTCTGTAGGTAGGTTGTTATAATTAACCATACAACTCCAATTCACAGCACAGTTCTTCATAAATGTTGTGTGTTCAAAGATGATACATTTAGCTGAGTCTGAGCTGAATTCCCATCAGAGAAAACATGTTGCTTTTCTTTTTTTTACAATCTTCTTCACTAAACCGTAACTAGTGTTGCACATTGTATACATGTCTGGTTTCATTTGAAAGCAGCTCTGTGCAAGATTTGCTTGAAATGTAAAAAGAAAAGCAATGAGCCTTTGTGTTATTGGTAGTTCAAATAATTTATGTATGTCTTTAGACATTCAAACAATTCTGGCTGTGAATAAACAGAACTACAAGTCAAAACTGGCTTTACTTATTATATCACAAGCAAGGGAGGAATTCAGTACAGCGTGGATTTTCTTAGGATAAGGAAGGTCATGTACTCACTTTCATGCAGACACTGTCAGATGTCAGAAAAGGTAAACTTGGAAATTAGCTCTGTTTATAAAATCTAAGTTAATGAGGCCAGAGAAAATGAATCTATGCTTTTGAATTGAGGCATTGTGTTTTGCCATTTGTAGTTTTTTCTTAAATACTTTGCTTCATTATTGTCCACTGTATGAACCTGTAATAGAAACTGATAATTGTTACCTCCACTTTTTTCACCTGTGTTTGTTTTTCATTAAATTATATGTCAGCAGGATTACGCAAAAAAGTATTAAACCGATTTGTACCAAACTTGGTGGAGGGAGGGGGATGGGCTAGGAAAGTATCAATTCAGTTTTGGTGCAGATTTGGTTAAGAGGGCAGATCCAGGAATTTTTTTTATCACTTTCCTCACATCACATTGTGATATTTAGAACTTGATGGAGGGATGTGTTGTACTGAGCACTGTTCTGGTTGTAGTTAAAAGTTGATATCAGTAAAAGTCTGTGTGAAAAGCCAGGCCTGAAGTTTGGCACTTCACAGCCGCTTCGTTAGCAGCTGCACTTGCTATTTTTCTGTTCTCACCACTCTGGAATGACCAGAATCTGAACCACTTCTTGTTCAGCTTGTTTAGCAAAAAGCTCAAAGGGAAAGAGTTGGACCGTGGAGACCTTAGCATCCCTCTGCTCTGACCTCTATCCATCCATCTTCTCTCCTCCCCTTTTTCTCCCTACTCCCACATTGCACATGACTGGGCTGTGCCACCATAGCAACTACTCCAGAGCTCACTCACTTTTGTGGACAGAAGAAATGCTTTTGTGATTGCGTTGCAGGGCATGTGGAGGATCGAGCTTGACGCGCCCGCTCCAACCTCTTGCACCTCTGCCACTGAACTTATTTAGAGGCATGTTTGAAATGTGGTATTGTGACATTTGGAGTGACAACATAGTGCGCAGCTTTATTCACTTTGTTCTCACCCAGTCATTGTAAGACACTTGGAAGGAGCTGCCTAGTCTCGCCAGTCTCCTTCAGGATGTCCTAAAACTCTGGGATCTTGGGGATATGAACCATGCATTTTGTTTTACTCTTCTGCTCTTTTTTCCCCTCACTGCTGTTCAAAGGCTCCAGATCATGTGATCTAAGACTGCTCATCACATAAAAGTGTGAATCCCAAATTACTTTTATACATCCTGAGACTGTAACATAGCTCTACTGTAGGGTTTGGGATTTTACAAAGCAGCAGTCTCAAAGTAAGGGAAGGTACGTGATGCTCATTTCATGGGTGCTGATTTTGCCAATCAGGCTCCAAACAAGTCTGTCAGAAACCTGTGACTGAAACAAGCGGTGAAGACTGTTGCCCTCTTCAGTGGGTCTTGTGACAGTACAACATATTTTTAACGGTAGTAACAGTCTGTTGTGTTCTGTGTTACAGTGTGGGGTACAGAAAGTGTGACTGCTTTGTATGGAGAGAGCATTGTTATACCATGCAATGATGGAGCTCCTGCACCAGAAGATCTGATGTTCATCAAGTGGAAATATGTAAGTCAAAACCGACAGAGTCAAATGAATATCTAAAAAGATTTGACAGTTTTTTCCTTCCCTCAAGTGAATGAACAGAGTTTACAATGTCTCACACTGTGGTAGTGTTCAAGTGATGCACAGTCAGACTAGCTCTCATCTTTTACCTCTAATGCTCCTCTTACATTTAGTTTGTATTAACAGAGGAGCTCTCTAAGGACAACAAAATCATTATTACATTCTGTGTATACCATGATTATATAAGATACAGTATATAAGATAAGTCCCACTGTCCCTGTAATTTTTCCTCATCCAGAATATCTTTCATTATTAAAAAAGGGCACATGCAATTTTCAAATACCAAAGCATAAAAAAAAATAAACACATGACATTTCACTAAAATCTGACACAGTGTTATTTAACAGTGTGTGCATTGTCTGAGTAACATTTGTTTTTCATGGTGTTACAGCTGTGATCTTAGGATCTTACTGTAAGATGTATTCTGGAGGTTTGCTTGATAACAGGTTTAACACTGTGTCCTCGACTGTTTGTACATCTCTGTAAACTAAATCAACTATAATTATGTTTGAGGAATAAGAAACTGTGATGCACAGATTTACAACATCAGCACACCTTTTCTGTCCTCTGTGTCTCCTTTTTCATCTGTTCTCTCGCTTTAGGAAAGGGACGATGGAACTGCTGGCGATCTGTTGATCAAACAGGCTCGCAGCGACCAGCCCACAGTTCAGGCTACAGACAGTTACGCCCAGCGTATCAGCATCAATGACAAGTTCAGCCTGCTCATCACCCAGGCCTCGCTTACAGACCAGAAGACCTTCACCTGCATGGTGGTGTCAGAGAGCAACCTCATGGAGTATCCTGTAACCGTTGTTGTTTACAGTAAGTTCATTGTCTAATTCACCAGTTTATTTTTATTGATATTTTTGAGCAGTGGCTGACATGGACGACATTATACCTGTACATATAACAGGTCTTTCAGTGACATCTGTGATGAGTTACATGTCAGAGGCACACATGTAATGATCATATTGCAGACTTCAAGTTCAGTGTCTACTTGTAGTTTATAATCTTGATCACAGCCATGAGTATTTGAAACAGATATTCACCCGCAGCCATGTGTTTTTCTGGGATTTTGTCCAGACAAAAGAGCAGAAGATCTTCTGCTCCAAAAATGTTTATTAATTTTTTTCTTTCTTTGCCAAAATGGAAAAAATAAAGGACAGCCATTATTTACCACACTGCCTCCAGAATTTACCCAGTCCCTGAATTACACCTTGAACTTATTTCAATATTAGACTCACAACAAATCATTTCATTTTCTCAGTGTGGCTTTGCCATATGTCATCCCACCATCTTCAGATATCTCCAGGCCCGAGTCTCTCTCATCTAATTAATCAAAAATGATCAGTCAGCCACGATATATAATCATTCCACTTAATGACAGGCAGTAGGAAGATCTGCATTTTTAAATGGAAATTCTTATTCCTGTTGTAGCCTATTTTTCTTTTACAGTCTAATGTTTTTTTTCTCTTAAAAAATGTAAACAAACAAAACAAAAGTCCCTGTCAACATACAACATGTTACGAATGATCTGATAATTCTCTTTCACTTGAAGGTTCAGTGCCATGAGCTTTTACATTAAAGTTTATGTATAAGAGTAATTGAATCTGATAATGTCGAACCTTTAACATTTAAGTAAAACTTCAACATGACATGAATCTGAAATGATCATCTTTGAGATGAAAAGATCCCTGTAATAAATGTATCCCTCATTTATCATCTCCTGTGCTCAAAGATTTTGAAATCAGTTAAATATCAGTGCTAGAAATGAGCCAAATTATCTTATCGCTCTCCAGGAGATTTTACCTTTCAGTCATAATGTGTCACAGCTGAACTAAGACTTGAACCCAAATGCACAACTCCAAGACAAAGTACCAATTAACAATATTTTAATAACAAAGTAGGAAAGGAAATTCACTCTAACAGAGGAATATATATTCAAAGTACCCAAATAAAAATCACTCTTTCGAGGAAATCCAACAAAAAATTCAGGACACAGGTAAAGACAAAGTACCAAAATAATGTACAGCAGGACTATGGCAAAACATAACATTGAATTCAAAGCCTGGCATGGGACAACGTGGCTGGCGTGGTGCTCCAGCAACACGACAAGACAAACTGGCACAGGACAAAGGGAAACGCAGACTATATACACACACAAGGTAATGGGAAACAGGTGGAAACAATCAGGGCGGGGCAGACAATCACACCTGAAACGAGATGAGTGTTAGGTTTTCAAAATAAAACAAGAAGTCACGAGACAGACAAAACTAAACATAACTTAACGTCTCTTCATGGACATGACATAATGACTGTGTAGAATAGATTATGACAACAATTAACATGTGAGCAGGACCAAACCGATGGTCCAACGTAATGTCTCATCATTTTATGTTTGTACACTCTCAGACATGATTAAAAACAAAAAGCAGTATAATTCTATCAAAGATGAAACTGATTAGAAGATTTATTATTTTCATAGTGAGAGACGGAGGTGCCTGTCTCATCCTCAAAATCATCATCAAGGCTTTCAGGTGTAAATTATGTTTTTAAATCAGGGAGAACGGAAAATACTCCTCTTACACCACATTATTATAGATTATTATATATTATTTTATATTTTATATTGTTACATGTTTTCACAGTGACACTGCTCCCTGCGTCACATGAAGTGACAAATGTTTTGTGTATTTTGTTTCATAACAATTGTAACTTAAATAGACAGATGAATGTTACTGTTTGTGTTACATACAGTCTCTGAAAAGAGCTGTTGATCATGGCACTTTAGTAAAATAAAGATATTGGCCTACAAATACTATAATCTTGTAAAACAATAATATTTAATCTTCTTCAAATGAACAAACTAATGCAGACTCATCAATCTCATCATCAATTTTGTGAATATTTTGGTGTCATGTCCATTAAGTCATTTATATAAACATAAAACCATTAGCACTGACTAATAAACCAAAAACAATTACATTTGTAAAGCTTATTCAGAGTTAAATGGGTGACAGCCAGCTTGGTTTTAATTACAATTAAATCAACAATAAAACTGTTATTCACTGTGGATTTGTCCCTTTAGGAAAAACAGTTCAGAATCTGAGTTTCTCTCCCCGCAATTCACTTCAATCACTTACAAACCCAAGGGTGAAATAAAACATGAAGAAAATAGCTCATCAGGCCTGAGAGAGAGTCTTAGGTTGTAGTTAACTGGGGGCAGGGTGGAATAATGTCCAACAGCTCGAATATTAACAATGCAACAAGTTTGCAGCTAAGAATTTATATTATTGGATTGTCTATTGAAATATTAGTTCATACATTGAGATTTGTTTTCTGTCATTGTGTACTTTGCTAAATTATATTTTGATGCTTTGGCAACATTGTTTTTGAAACTTTTATGCTAATAAAGCACATTTGAATTGAATTGTTTCCAGTGGTTAAAGTGAAAAATGCCCCCGGGGGCACATCGTATCAGCCAATTAATTAATTATCACTAATCAATGTTAATTGTTAGAGTAATTGATTTGAATTGAATCTGAAGCCTGATTCTCTCCTACTTTGTTTGCAGAGAAACCATCGTCAATTCAGATTATGGACAAGAGTGAAGCGTTGCAAAGGGACAAACCAACAACGGTAAGAGTCACTGCAGCCTTTACTTTGTAGTCTTTGTAGTGTGCTGTATAGAGGAGGTGCGAAACTGTCCTATTACACCACATGAATTCTGCATGGCATCTGTAGTGCTCATGTAAATATATAAAATCTTTATCCACTCAGAAAACTGCTGTTTGTCAGTTGATTAAGCTTGTGAAGTTTTTTTTTTTTAGAAATTAATTAGCCTGTTGTCCAATTAGCTGTTTAACAAAGCCTAAGGCAAACACATCTTTGTGTTTAGGAGCAGCAAATCACTGTGTGACCATTTCAGTCTTATTTTTTATTATTACAGTCTACCTTTGAACAAAGGTCACTTGTGGTTACTATAAAAAAAAAAGCTTTTTCATGAAAAACCACAACAGATGTTGGAATGTGACAGCGTTTGTCTCTGAGCTTTAAGAAAAATGCGAACGTTTCAAATTCAAACTAATTAAGACTCATAGTTAAACAGCTGGCGAGAATTCCTGTCCTTGTTTTGCTGTCTCTGTTGTGTCTCAAATTCACTCTACTTTGAGAATCTGTTGGGAAAAAATTTGAAAACTGTTGGAAAGCAGGGCTGAATATCCACAGCGCTCATCGGCCTCATTTCTCTAGCAAGCAATGCACATTTCTTCCAAAACATGTGGCACATACACATTTATTATGGATCAAGTGAGTACTGCTGCCTCCATTGGTATTCCCACCTTAAAATTCAAGTGCTATTGAACAGCAGTAGGGGAGAGAGATAGGTAGAGATGTGGGGAATACGATTGAAAAAGAGAGAAAAAGTGGAATTGGAAGAGAGGGATTTAGTTTTGATAACATGCACAAAGGATGATGGAAGGCTTGGTTGTTTGATACTCAAGTGGAATTCTGAACCTGATGAACCTGAACTGTGCTGTACTCAGCTGTGGAGTAGCAGAGTTTGCATTTGTTGTTTTTTTGTTTTTTTTTTCTGGCTTTTTGTGCCTTTATTGATAGTGCAGTAGAGAGAGACAGGAAGGGGAGGCAGAGAGAGGGGGAATGACATGCAGGTAAGGGCTTGTCTGATGCGGGACTGCAGCGAGGACTGTAGCCTCTGCACATGTTTTTTGTTTTATTGCCAGTGTTGTTTTTGAAAAGCAAAATCAGGCTGCTTCTCAAAGATGGAGTGATCCAGTGTTGTGACTGCAAGGACTTTTAGACTGTAAATCAAAATGAATAAGCAATTTGAAAAGGAAGCATATCATTATTTTACAACTGTACTGGTTCACAGCAGGAGTTTTACTTGTTGACAAACACAATTTATCTACTTTATTATAATGGACCCACTCTATTGGTCCATGACAAAGCATTCCTGCTGGACGGCTGCTTGCGTGTGACATCTGCATAGATAACAGCCTGATTCTGTATAACTATATTACAGTCTTGTAAAATATCTTCCTCAAGGGAACAGAAGTCACAGTTACATTTCCACAGTTCACCCTGGCACATGTTGAGTGGTTCAACGTTAACACGCTCTACATCCAGACAAGTTTAAAAAAGAAGTCCATTAATTTACAGTTTTTCTCAATTGCTTTGATGCAATTCATAAGTAACGCCATTCTCACCACTCTTAATGCAGTTCTCAAAACAGTTAATGCATTTCTCAAAACACTAAATCACCTGTGCAAAAGCCTCTAAAACAATCAAAACCTTGTGGCCTTGCTCTTTCATACATATTTAAAGAAAGTTACAAACTGTTTTCATGAGTTGTCAGATGAAAAATGCATCAACACGATGAGAAAACATCTTTGGTAGTGAACTATGTGTGGACACGATGGAAGTTTGTACAAATACGATGAGAAATGTTAGTGTGTGTGTGGGGAAATGATGAACTGTTTTGAGAAATGCATTAAGAGTTGTGAGAAAGTAATTTCTGATGTGTGAATTGCATCAAAACAATTGAGAAAAACTGTATTCAGAGGCAGATGTACAGAAGAGGATTAGGGCCACATATGAATTATTTTTTTTGCTTTTAAGTCAGAATTCTAAAAAACAAAACAAAACAGGGGGACCTAATCTCCATACAGATGAGATGGTGTAGGCCACATTATGTTTTTTTAACATTGAATGTGATGGTGGATAATGCATTTAGGAAAAGCGTTATGATCTCTTGTTATGCCCTGCTCTTTTATGCTCTGCAGAGCCCTCCACCTGATCCCTCGTGTTCACTGTCTCAGCACAATTTAGTAAGAAGGTTAGAAGGGCGAGTCAAAAGGAATTCAACTGAAGAATAATACTTAGTAACAGTTACATACTGTAGCTTTAAAACATGTATATAAAGAACTACAATTTTCCACCATGTAGTTGTACGCCTCCACCACTCAGACTAGTTTCAGGTTACATCCCTGTTTATCCAGAATCATAAAATATATGCCGCCGGCTCTGGCTGTTGCTGGCGTGGAGGCATAAGAACATACATATGCACATGCATGAACAAACATGAGTAAATACCTACTAATAAGTGTGTACGACTGTTCTTCTTGACATAAGACATGTTTGTGGTGAGTCACGTTTCTTCTGTGATACAGGATATGAAACCAGGTGGTATGAAAGTTCTTGTGATTCCGTCCTTATCTGGTTCACACACAGCACATCTCTGCTGCATTTGCTGACCTTCAGTCTTAAAGATGTAATGAGAGTACTGAGACAGAGAGACAGTGTGCCTGTGAGCACAAAAAGTAATTCAGTCCTGAATGAAATGCTTGTTTGTCTTTTCTGGCATATATCCAACATTCTCCTGTTAATGTTAGAGAGCAGACATTAAATTTATACAACTCGAGGACAGAGAAATTAGAGCAGCTTGAACATGAGGTAATGTTGAATTGATGTATTCTTGGGTAAAAATGATTGCATTATCATTTTAAGTTCAGTGCATAGATAAAAAAAAAAAAAGACTTAATGAGTGTGGAGACTTAAGTTTATGGTTTTCTGTTTTATAGTTTAATAGAATATGTTCTGTTTTGCTCAGGTGGGAACATGTGTGGCGACAGATGCAAACCCCGCAGTTACGATCACATGGAAGAAGAATGGAAAGCCCCTGGTAGCTGATGGGAAAGGTAACAAATCCCCTGCTGTTTTGCTGACACACCCAGAAACTATCCAGCAGTCACACAGTTCCACACATTCACACAAGATGCTGTCATAGATTCCTCTGGACAGTGAAAATGAAATCTGTCATAGTGATGTGTATTTACCCAAGACAGCAGCTTCAACAATACAAAAAAAACAAATGCATTACTCATTGTTGTTTACTTGTTATCAAAGGATGCAGTAATATAATATTTCATCCCGACTTGTCATCTGAATTTTACCAAGAAATAACAGTTGGAGCAAACTCTGTACAACAGTTTGGAGTTTGTATGATCCTGTTCTAGATCAGTCAGCGTCACCTTACAATAGACAATCACAGATCTGTTCCTAAAAGGCAACTTAGACTTCAAGGCTTTTCATTTGTGGCTTCCTATACCAACCAACCAACCAACCAACCAACCAACCAACCAACCAACCAACCAATCAACTGACTACAGACTGTTAATGCTCTCACTGTGTCTCCTTGTGTGTGTCTGTCTGTCTGTCTGTCTGTCCTTCACTCTACAGCCATTGTGATCACGCCCAGCATGAAGCTGGATCCAGCCACAGGCCTCTCCACCACCTCCTCAATCCTCCAGTATGCAGCTACCAAGGAAGACGTTGGTCCGATCTTTGCCTGCATGTCCACACATGAGCTGATTAATCAGGAGATTGAACTGGAGCCTTTACCCATTTACTGTGAGTCAAATACAGCACTGTCCATAACAGTATATAGTAGATCTTCTTCTCTTAATCACATGCAGAGGGCTGTGAAGAGGACATAGGGTAACTAAGATATAGTTACACTTGCAACACTAGTTTGCATTTGCAACATACAAAAATAAAATGCATCCAGAATACACTATGATTCAAGATAAGAATTATGCTCCACAAGATTCTTTCTGATTTATGTCATTAAAGGCTGAGTTGAATTAATTGAATTGAATGAACTGAGTGAAATACTGACTTTACAGTTTGTGAAGTGTAAACTGCTCTGATTATACACGTCGTGAGAGGGTAATTTAGGCTCTGACATGGGTGACAGTCCTCCAAGGCACCTTTAGTATAGCCAGAGTTGTCCTTATTTCCAAAAATGGTAGCACACCAATTTCAAGGCTCTGGAAAGTGCATGTAATGGTGACACGGTGAACATGCTGTGGTTGGGAACAGGGAATTACAGTCTGTGCAGTCAATGTGTTCCTGATCACATCCATGAACTCTGAAGAGCAGATGAGGCTGGAATCAATAAATGAAAGCAGGGATCTTGGGAAGCTTCAGCAATTGCAAGTTCATCGGGGAGTTTCCAATTTGTAAGATACTGAAGCTAGCTTTCTATTCTTCTACTCCTTTCTTCCCTTGATTTGATCACGGAACTTCTCAGATCCATCGGAGAATGTCAACCTTGAAATTCTGTCGAAGAGACCCATTGTAGAGGGAGGTAACGTGACGTTCAAGTGTCACGCTGATGGCAACCCTCCACCCAGCTCCTTCTTCTTCCACATCAAGGTCAGTACCAGGTCACACACACACACACACACCCATCACACACACACACACACACACACACTCACACGCACACACACACACACACACACACACACACGCACACGCACACACACACACGCACACACAAGGCTAACTACCATTTGTTATTGATGGTCACATTTCAAGTGTTGAGTTTTAAGTTATTGCTTTGGAGTTTTAAAAGTCTTAATTAATTACAGTAATTAACTAATTAATCTCACCTTAGGTGCGAACATTTAATTTGAAATAATTAGAGCTTCTTTTTCAATTGCTAACAAGCATTGGTCAATACTGAAGCCACTTTTTCCAAACTCTTCATACGGTCTGCATTAGCAACATGCATCTTGGCCAAACAGTTCATCTCACCTCCAAAACTCACTCAAACCATCAAAACACTTCATATGTCTCAAAATAAGCTTGTTCAACCAGAACCTGACAACAATTCTCACTCAGCATACGTTGTCACTCATAACACACTGACTTAAAGTCAGGCAACAACATGTATAGTATAATAACTCATATTGTACAGTACTGTGAGGGTTCTAGTTTTTGCCAGGTTGAATCCAGCCTCATCCACAAAGATGAATGTATGTACAGTTTACCTGGACTCCATCTCCATTACTCTGTGAAATACAGTAAATCCAGGGTTTTACAGTACTCTACATTATACATAGCTGTGTATGTACCCTGTTTGGTTATTGAACAGACATCTTTCCTGGACATACCGAGTTCTTTGACACGAGAAGAGGTTAACACTACAAAATAAAACAGGAAACATGACGAAAATCCAGAATGTTACAGTAGATGCGTCTGTACCGTCTGTAGTAGTGCGGCGTGTCGTAAAACTGAGCTTAAACTTTTGTTCACTCGCTGGAGTGAACGGCATGTTGAATTGCAATTTGGGTGCAAAGGTGAAAATGTGTCTAGAGTTTTGGAGACATGAGCTGAGGTTTTGCTCTATTATTGTCAGTTTCAAAAATTTAGCTTTCTGTCTCATTTTGGTGTGTTAGCAACTGAGAAAAAGCTATTACATTTTACTGTAAGAATTGTCCAGAAAAGCCAGGATTTTCTATGTTTTTCAGTATGGTTACTGCAGAAAAGCATGAAATTTGCCATCATTCTGTTTTGCATGTGTTTTTAACAGTTTTGAAAACAGTGTGTTAGCATTTGAAAAATATGCTACAAATATAAAGTGTTTTGCTGGTGGTGGAGTATGAATAAGAAAAGAGTTCATGGAATTTGGAAAATGTGGTCATTGAATGCGTTTTGTGTGAATGCAATGAAAAATTATTCACAGTTTGGTCCAATAGACCTCCATTTCACTGAGTTTGGACAATGTGACTTGACTTAGCATGTATATACATATTTTTTTATATATATATAAGCAGACCTCCTCATTGCATTCTTCTTTCAAAGAATGATTCCTGTCTTCATCCTTCTTTCTTCCTGTCTTTCTTTGTGTCTTTCTCATTTCTTGATACTATATTAGAATGACAGATGCTGACAATGCCTCTCTCCTCTCCATGCTCCTCCTCCTCTTCTCTCTCCATCAGGGCCAGAAAATGCTGGTGGAAAATAACACGTACACTTTGACTAACATTACCAGAGAGGCTGCGGGTGAATACAAATGCTCCCTGTCTGACAACGAGGACCTACAAGCTTCCCAAACCATCGATGTTGGCTGTGAGTACTCATGACACATGCAGAGCGTTAGGCAAGAAGCCACTGCTGCAGCAAAGACAAAAACCTCCGACTGCTGTCCTCACTGCGCCTTAACTTCTTATACAGTATATAACAAGGCGAAGCAGAGTAATCAACTTTCAACTTTGAGAGCCCAGCCTGGCAGGGTGGCAGAGCATGGAGTACCATGCAGAGAGGAGGAGAATTAAATTATTAAGAAGAAAAACACAAATCTCACCAGCTGTAGCAGCAAATCATCATCTCAAGCCTTTACCCTCGCTGCTCAACAGGCATATGTAGGAGGTGTTACGCTGAAGCTCAGAGGCTTGTTTGTTTTAAACAAGACTGTTCTTAATGAAGGTTAATGGACAATTACGCTGTATTATATTAGAAAATACTAACAAAACGTTGTGACATCTGTTTGTTTTTTATTAATCAATGGTTTGTTACGATCAGGTTATACCATCGCTAGGATCCATGAATTTTAATCACTTTCCTTAACTTTGAGAAAAAGGGTGTTCTGTTTTCATTCTAGTTTATAGATGAGTTTAAATGAGGAGAAGTTGAATCATTTAGTTGACATAAAAGCTGAGAAAATTATGTCAGAAAGTGGACCTTGCGACATCAGTGTTGAATGGTTATGGCATCATAGCAGCTTTTTTGGCTCTGATAAGAAGCAGTAAAATGAATGCCCAGCTTCAGCCCACTGGTAGGACACCACAGCGTCATCATTTTTCTTTCTTGTTTTCTCAGACCTAGACCTGAGTCTGAGTCTCACTGGGAAGGTTGTGAAGACAGTAGGGGACACCTTCTCTGTGAAGATGGAGAAGAACGCCTCGGGTGATGCTAAAGTGACATGGGCAAAGGTAATGTGTACTGGAGCGGGGCTGTTGATTGGAAAAATGTGGCATTGAAATATAGAAGGATATGAAAGAGTCGACAAAAGCAGGATGTTTGTCCAACTTCTCCTGTCAGTAATCAAACCCGACAGCAGAAACTCACTCTGAACCTGTATATACTCTGTACAGAGGTCAGACACTGATGATTTGTTACTCCTTCAACACCTCAGGAGCTCAGTGGTAGAGCCAAAACATTTATTCTACATTTTCTGTCTGACAGAGAGCTGAGCCCAAACTACAAAAAAATATGATACATTGCTACACTGGATAGTAGATTTAGATTTATAAGTGTTCCTGAAGGGAAACTGTGTTCAATTTGCTTATCTGTCAGCAAAAAGTTTATATATCTGGTAAATTAAATATAAAACATACAAAGTAAGATAAGGTGACTCTCCAGTCTGTATCATACAACATTGATGCAGAGATTTGGCCTCACATTATGGTTGCTGTATTTCCTGTGACCCTTGACAGCAGAACTGGGCATAGAAAACAGATGGATAATAAGACTGACATCATGCATTCATACATTTACAGGATGTCCTTGGTAGGGCCAAGTGAAAATTACAGTGGATGAAAAAGGAATGTGTGTATTGCTGTTGTATTTAATCAAAGTTATAGGTACACTCTGCTTTAGAATGCATATGGATAGTGTGAATCTGGTTTTCAGAATGGAATAGCAGTGAAGAAGCCAGAGTTTAGCCAATTGACCTACGCTGATGCAGGACTCTATTTATGTGAGGTCTCCATGAGCGGTCTCACACGACGTCAGAGCTTTAAACTGGTCATTGAAGGTGAGTGAGAGTCCGTGTGTCTGTCTGTGTGTGTGTGTGTATGTGTGTCTCATTGTCAATTCCTCTGTTGGCTAAAACAAGTGGTACACTATAAATGTCTAACTCTTCACACTGACTCAACGAAGATTTAGTAATACAGTATCACTCCATCTGAGGCAGCTTGCATACTGTATCTGCAGTGTCAGGTGCATCTCTCGTTAATTACTGAAGCTCGTTAAGATCAATAAGGACTCCAGTCAAGATTCAATCTGTTCTTCTGGAAAAACCTCATAACATTTATGAACCTAGTTTCCATTACTTGAAATACCTGTGTGTGAAATGTTATGTCATAAGAAAACAATGGTGTCTGCATCAGGGAAGCCTGTGATCACCGGCCTGACCAAACACCGCCCTGATGACGCTAAGCACAAAGTTCTTACTTGCGAGGCTGAGGGAGTGCCAGAGCCCAGCTTCCAGTGGAGTGTGAACAGCACAAACGTAAGTGTCGGAGGGTGCGTGTGTGTGTGTAGTGAGTGTGTGTGTATATATGCGAGATGTGTCAAGTTAGGCTGGTGTTGGAGGGAAATTAGCTCCAGCAAAAATAGCAAAATGAAGCAAAATATCAGCAAACAGTGCAGTGTGGTGCGATTAAAGTGTTATTTGAGGATCCTGTCAGAGTTTGCATCTGGAATGGTTTAATATTAATTATGTTCAACAACTAATGTTAGCTGACACATCACATAACAAGGTAAAGTTATCAAAGGAAAGTCTACATTACTAACTAGTTGACTAGCCGTTTAATACCTCCGTACTCTGACAGCAGTGAGTGACAACAGAAGCCCTGTTTCTGCAAACACACATTACATTACTCCCTGGGCTGATGGGTTGGTCAAATTAAGCTTAGCTAAACTCAATCAGGAAGACTATCTCTATTCTCCCTCTCTCACCCCACTCCTTGTAATCAGCTGACTTCAAGTTCTCAGCAACCAATCAGATCTCGCCACGATCTCAACCAGCCAATCAAGTTGTCCCTATCATACTTGGATACCACCCCTCCCTCCCTGGCTTCTCTGTGTCCTGTGTGAAAAACCACTCAGAGCGACACGCCTGTGGATGAAGGAGGGAGACAATAAAAATGGACAGACAGCAACATCAAAAACGGAAGAAAGAAGGTGCGGAGAAGTTGCAAGCCCGAAAAATAAATTTACATGCAGAGGCCGCTGAGTGTGCCAAAATCCCACATATGTTTGCCTCAGGGGCCGCAACAGTCTCAACTTGTACGGCATCTTTCAGCGCCGTCGTACAGCAACAGGTGGAAGGAAGAGAGCAGACAGAGAAGCAGGAAGAGATGCAGGTGTGACAGGGAAGCACAGTGAGCAGGAGGAGAGTATAGCCAAAGTGGAAGCAGAAGGTAGCATACAAGTCAGGGAGTAACGCTGGGCTACTTTGTCTACTGTACCTATACAGTATCTGTATTTGCTTTATTTTTTATGTACTCTTTCCATTTTAATGGAATAGTGAATTCAGGATTGTATACTTGTATACTTCAATTTTATTGAATAATTTGAATTGATTGATAATTCCAGCAGAACTTTTTCTTTGCCAGTTCCTGGTACTTCTATTTGAGTATGGATATTGTGTACTCCACAGCCACATGATTGCCAGGGAGTCAGTCAAGAGCAAGTCAATATACTGGTACACTTGTCCATGGCCCAAAAAAAACCAGCTGTAGCACAGTATGCATATTTAAGGGGGCTGCAAAGTGTGGTGTAGTGGGTGGTATTCAACCGATTTAGAGGGGGCAGGTCCAGACCAAAATTGCCGGGGACAATTTTTTTGTCCCATTCCAGCCCTGCACACGCCCTAATGCAGAGAGACATTCGCGTTAGCTGACACCAACAATAAGCTGCAAAATGTCTCTCTCAAAGCCAAAGCGTCGTAAAGTTGACTATGAAAACTGCCAATTCCAAAGCGAATGGCCTGAAAAGTATTTATTTACTTTGCCAGCCGCAATGAGGAATATACCTGTGTCTTTATTTTGCAGCGAATCCATTGCTGTGATGAAAGAGTAAAATGTGAAGAGACACTACAGGTCGAATCATGGCTCATTTTGTGACAGTTTTCTCAAGGGCTCGGAGGAATGGAAAAGGAAAGTAAATGGACTGTTAGCATCTGTAGATCAGTAATTGTTCACAACTATATTGAGCTGTTACGGATGCCGTAGTTTCAGGAAGTAATCTGGTATCCTGTGCATGTGCGTTACTGGGTATTCAAGTCAACACACACGGATGTATGTTTGTACGGTCTCCTCTGCACTGTGGTTATTAAACCAAGTTTGAAGCTACACTACAAGTCTTATTTCGAAGCACATCTTTCCACAGCGTCTTTTCAACGGAGGCAGTGTGCCCTCGGTTGCTTTTGCATAGAACAAGAGAGAGCCATGATAGCATCTGTGCACATAGCATGGACACTAACCAGACAGAAGAGGCCCTTTACCGAGCCGGAGACCGTTAACGATTGCATGTTTGTGTAACGGTGCAATTTTAAATCTGTTACACTTGCAGTCATTGATGAAATGATTGTTGACAAAAAAGTCAAAGAAAGCAACACACACTAAAAAAAAGTGCCTCTCTCGGACACATTCACTCTTCGCAGAGTGAGCTACTGGCAAAAGATGTTGGACGGAAGATTTTGGAAAACCTGCGAAAAGCAAAGTTTATGTCTATCGTTGTGGATCTATCAACTGACTGTACCGACATGGCACAGCTGTGTATTTATTTGAGGTTTTATGATGGAGTGCGCTTTCAGGAGGAACTACTTGGGCTCGTTCCCTTGGAGGACACACTACAGGTGAACGGATTTTTCAAAAGATGGTCATGTTTTTTAATGAGCATAAGCTGGATTTACAAAAAGCTTGCTTGTTGGTTACGGATGGAGGTCCAGCTATGATCGGTCGAGTGCAAGGGCTGGTGGCCAGGTTGGCAGTCGTGCCCCGAGGACTTTAATTAATTTTAAAATTGTTATTTAATATTAATATTTTTAATATTAAATATAATTTATGATATCCAATAAATTTATAGGCAACCGAAGATCCAACATTTATGGTGTCCAGCCCATGAGGCAGAGCTCAGACCCAACAATATCAATATTCTGTGTGGCCCTCACAACCCCTGTGATTTTCTTATTTGGCCCACTTGCTACTGACGTTGAATAGCCCTGTGTCAAGGATCTGATGAGGCAGGGGTGAAGGTGAGAGACTCAGATGCGGAGGAACCAGTGTCAAAGAATTTATTTTAACCGAAGAACCAAAATCCATACATGGGTCGCCGCCACTGACAAAACAACCATCAAACCTCATCACCAACAATGATACATGACAGAGCAAGGGCTTTTTGAAGGAACGGAACTGATTAACAATGGAGAACAGACGGGGAAGCACACACAGGTGGGACACATCAGGGATGATTAACCAAAGGAAGCAAAACTACAACTCAGACACTGGGTCAACATGACTATCAAAATAAAACAGGAAGTGCACGGGGAAACAGAGCACAAGACAGGGAAGACTAAACTAGACACCAGAAACACCCAAACCAGAAACACTCAAAACCCAGAACAGAAACCCAAAACACAGAAAACCAAACCAGAAAACACTCAAAACCCAGAACAGAAACCCAAAACACAGAAAACCAAACCAAGAAAGTCCAAAAACACCAAAACCCTGGAGCCTCCAGGCTGAGACCATGACACCCTGCCCTAATGCATACGCTGCTTTTAATCTATTTTCCTCTAAATGGGACCATAATTTATTTATAAATAAAATAAATGATGTACATACAAATAATGTTGTATTGAAGAAAACTCAGATTAGCAATTGACACCATACACTCTTAGGTACATTTACTGAGATAATAATTAAGTGAGAAGTAGGGCATTTTCTTATACTTCAATGCAATCTGAATTTTCTTGCAACGGTGAAGTCGCCCCTGATGGTCAATTATAGAATGCAGGTTTAAGGCACTTCCGCATTGACTTTTCACTTTTCAGACCCGAGTCTATGTTCAAGGCAAGCCTGAAAAAAAAGAAAGTGATATTAGGTATAAATTTAAATATGGAATGGACATATATGTTTCAATTAATAAGAAAACATAAATAAACATATAGAATTTTAGATGTACACTGCTGAAAAAAATTAAGGGAAAGGTTCATCATAACAGTATAACACCAAGTCAGTTAAACTTGAGGGATATCAATCTGTCCATTTAGGAAGCACCTGTTTTGGTGCAAATGAAAGTGACAAGTGCAATGGAGAGGCAAAAGCAGGACAACCCCCAAAAGGGGAATGGTTTTGCATGTGGTGGTCACAGATAATTACTTTCTCTGTATCCTTCCTGACTGATTCTTCTCTAGTTTTGTATTTTGTGTTATTTATGTTGGTCTTACTGGCCTTAATTAACTGACCAGCACTTACAACACTCCCGGGTGCAATGCGCCTGCCTGACCCTGACTTTAAGACATCAATGGAAATGCAAACAATGTTGCATGTGAGGGAGGGTTTTTTTTTTTTTTTAATAGCCAAGCTAACCTTTCCACACTGTACAGGTGACATTCAGCAGAACACCATTCACTCTAATAAATAATGTACTTCTGAAGATATTCTGAAGTACTCCAGGCCTCATCTTAAGCAGGTCATGTTAATGATTCAGGTTTATTGGAAGAAGATTTTTAGGGCCAGAAGGGTGTGAAGACCCTATTGAAACCTCGTTTGTTTATATTTCTGCATTCAAAATGAGTTGCAGTGTCGGCAGAGTTCAGCTCCCCTGTGTGATGTTGACATTTGCAGTATTTTATTATTTTTATTTTAGTATCTGTCTTCCCAGCATCCTATTGTTCCCCATTAATAGCAATATACAAAATATTCAGTAGAATGGAAAAGTCCATAATGTGTGCACAGCTGAGAGGCTGCTGTGTGATATTTCCTTTGCAATTATTTCTGAAGCCTCTTATTTCTGTCTTTCTGCCCCTCCAGGAGGAGAGGTCTTACATAAACGGTAAGGCCACCCACAAAATCACAGTGATCCCAAATGTGAACCTGACTGTCAGCTGCAGGGTCAGCAACAAGCTGGGAGAGGACATCAAGACCATCGATGTTTCCTCTGGTAAGTTCCTGCTTGTCAGGAAGTTAGTTTGTTGGCTTTATTTTCCCAAATGTGGGAAATGAGAGGTGCATTAATGTAGCAAAGAACTAAAGTTACAGCTTTTCACTTGCTTTAATTAGACTAGACTCAGTAACATTAGTAGAAAACAGAGAGACCAATGAGTCAAATTAAACTTCACTCTGGATGCACCTTATTCAAGGTAGATTGGCCATCAGCTTTTCTGCTATGTACGAAACAAAGAAGCTGCCGGTGTCTTAATGATTGTGTTGCTGCCACTGTGACTCCACAGTGTTACAGTGGGTGTGTGACACCATTTGTGTCACACATTGGCTCTTTAAAAATGATTTGGTGCCAGCATTTTCTGTTATGTCATCAGGCGGCGTTGAGACACAAGTTTTAATTTTTTTTACACCACTTTAGTGACTTTTTTTAAATTTAAAAAAAGTACCTAACAACAAATCTAATGACAGGCTCTGTGAGAGACTAAATAAGAAAGGCAATCTGTCACTTCTAACATTACAGTAAATATAGCTGAAATGACAGCACAACCTTTAACTGTCTTTAACTGATGTGTTTGGTGTTTTTGTCACACAACGTCGTGATTATAAAATCAGGATTATAGCAGCAGCTTGAAAGTGACCACATGTAGTTTTAATGGGCCACATAGATAGATAGATAGATAGATAGATAGATAGATAGATAGATAGATAGATAGATAGATAGATACTTTATTTATCCCCTTGGGGAAATTCATGTCTGGCAACAGACATGAATTTCAGCAGAAAAACAGAAAAACGTGTAAATGAGAACAACTTCAGTTAGTTTTTACTTTCCCAGCAACTTTAGATACTTTACATTGAAAGTTGTTGTTCACAGCGGCTCCACAACAGTTTTCAACTATGTCATCTGTTTCACTCATTGACCACACACAGTCCAGACAGATACAAGGTTTTGACCAAGTCTTGTTGTATTATTTGTCATTACTAAGACAATCAAAGATCAATGGAAAAGCAATCAAATCAATTTAGGGGAAAAAAGTCAGGATTAATTCCTTCATTTAGGATGAATGAATTCACACTGTACCCCACCATACCATGTTTTCCCCAGAATTGAAGTCTCTATCAGCAGGCTGGAGGGTTTGTGATAAATGATGCAGTATTCTGGGTTTAGTGAAATAACACAGATCAGTACTCATCTGTTACAGGCACTATGTTTTTGGATGTGATGAGACTTTACTTTACTTTTTCCTCTATGTGAGACACTATATAATTGCCCTTTCATTCTCTACAATAGTTTAAACCTACTGTATATACAACAGCAGGAATTTGCTGAATCAACCTGCTGCAGAATGTGTTTATGTAAAACTTAAGCAGGCGCATCAGTTACACCGAATGCTTACATTATAGAAACTGGGATGGAAAACACAAAAAAAACCAAAAATGTTGAAAGGCCACGTCAAACACTTAATGCTACAGTGGTATCCTTTCATCTCATGCATACATGCTGTACCACTGCTGTTCCTCCTCATTCTTTCTTTCCTGTGATAATCCTCCTTTTTGTCTTTTTTTCCTGCATTCTAAGAGTCTGGCATATGTTCTTAAAGCATAGTAAATTGTTGCTTTCCTCTTTCCAAGACAGTTTGCTTGTTGTGAGACGTAGTCAGAAAAACATTTGATTTCATCTTGTGAGACAGAATCAGTGCAGGATTTTCTTTGACGAACAGCTTACGTATGTTTTTTTTTGGCTTTTTTTTTATGAGTTCTAATTTAATTATGTTTGATTTCAGTTTTTAAGGAGGAACATGAAGAAAGAGGTAAGATTTTGTTTTCCTTTGCCCTTATCTTTTATTTTCTAGAATTTTCATTAACCTGTTGTCTGGCTATACACCAAATTAACACTCATCATTTTCTCTTCATGCATAAACTGACCAATATTCATCACTTCACACAGACAAGACTGAACATATAACTTCATCCCAGCTTTTATATCTTTATGATTTTTCTTCAAACAAGCTCAGTCAAGCTGTCTGGGGCAGATTAGAGAAATTAAACAAATCAATAAATAGAGATCAGTTGAATGTGTCTGACAGTGTTTACTGAAGTAACAACTGAGGAAAGTAGGGATGCCCAATTGATTGGCCGCCAATCACGATTGGCTGATTTTCATTAAAAAATACATGATCAGTAAATCGGCAAAAAAAGCATTCTAACCTAAAAACTTGTCGCTGAATGATGACAAAGTTTCAGAACAACGGAGACCCAAACACAGACATGCAGGCAGATGCAATGAAGTGTCTATTAGAAGATAAAATGATTACAGAAGCTCACAGATAATCAGGAACAGGTTACAGGTAATAGGTAGGTTGTCTTGAATGGCTTGAAAGACAACAGAAGTCCAGAGTACATGAAGAACTGGGGGAAAGGGTTGGAGTATATGAAGGGGAGCTAATGAGAGAAATGGAAACAGATGTGTAGGTTTGGAAAGGGGGATGTCTGGTGATAGAGAACAGGAGACAGGTCTGAGAGTCACATGACTGGGATGGGACATCAATGACACCTGGTGAAGTTTGGCATGAGACAGTGGAAGGGTGGCCAGGGCTGAGACAGAAACCATGATTTCAGTAACTCAGTGCGGCTGATGCAGATGCAGTATGGCTGTAGTGAAAAGTTAGTGTAGAGGATACAAATTATACACAATGGTGATGGCTTCCATGGAGCAGAATGTCAAAAACAGTCGCATTGTATTTTGACATTAATGCATTTTCTTGTCTCCTCATTAAAGCCGGTCTCTGGTTTTAATGTTGTGTCTAATCAGTGTTCCTCTCCTGTTCTATTAAAGGAGCATGAAACACATCTACTTTGAAATATCCAACATTTCATTGAGTGCTGCTGATACTTTCCTGGAACATAAACAAAACTCCACTCACTTTTAATGTCACTACAATAACAATGAGAACAACTCATTGAACTACTTTATAAACAAAAGACAAAGCAATAAATGGTCATGTGATAAAGTGTCAGCTGATGAAAGAGTAAACTAGTGGAACAGAAGCAAGTTTTAAAAGGTGGTGTGTTTAACTCTCTGTAGTCTCGTCCAAGCTAAAACTTAGCATGGAGCAGGACCGAGGACACATGCTGTGATTTTGGTTTCTGTTCTCATAGCGAAGTCTTTCAGTGAATTCCTTTATGTGCATGTGTATGTGAGTGAGTGTGTGTGTGTGTGCTACAGCTGAAGCAGAGTACTGCTCTCTGTTTTCAGGGTCCCAGGAGGATTCGGAGGACCAGGCAAAGCTCATTGTGGGCGTCGTGGCAGGCCTCCTCATAGCTGCTGCGGCAGTGGGATTCATCTACTGGCTGTACATAAAGAATTCAAGGTACAGCAACAGCTGCACACTGGTGTGCACAGTTGAATTTTAGATTTCAATTTCAAGTCCCTGCTCAGGTCCTTGTGGCTCTGCTCTTGATAGCTGCATTCCAAACAGGAGAAACCAGTTTGTACCCCAGAGAGTGGAGTTAGAATAATAACCAGCAGGAGGGTGGTCAAGGGTTACAGCCTGACTACAAACTGTATAAACTTGTGTCGGCCTTAAAATTATCACACCTCAAAGGAGGATGAACCATCAGTTTTCAGAGCACGTAGCAGAGAGTCCAGAGGACAAAGTGGCAAATGTTTGTTGAACAGATGAGTTCGCAGCCTGCAGTGGAGTGACTGACTGCATCTGGAGCAGGGTGAGAAGGTCTGTGGCAGAGGTAACTCAGGCTTTTGCAATTCTGTCTTCACCACAGACAAGGAAGCTGGAAAACCGGCGAGAAAGAGATGGGAACAACTGAGGAGAGCAAGAAACTAGAGGAGAATAATCACCCTGTGTAAAAAGTGCTCAGGCTGGATGAAAGAGGTAAGAAATACAGAGCCTCATCAAGTTCAATCTCATTCTTATTTTTGAAGGTCTTGGTAGGTTTGGCCATCGTTCATGTTAGTACTCAGCTAATGAACTGTTAAAGACTCACTGTTAAAAATAAGTCAGACAGGACAAGACATGAGCGGTTAGATAATCATATTAAACAAACAAAAAGAAAACAGTTTAGTCATACTTATTTGGAAGAGAAAGAAAAGGGGACTGACTTCCTGCTTCAAATGTAACCTCAGCATACTACCAGCTACCAGCTTGAGTGCTGGAATTGGTGCCCTATGCATTTAAATATCAGGTCGCTGGAGCTTTTTGCCAAGTCTGATTTTATTGATCACATCAACATGATCCCAGATCTTTACTTTGGTGGGTGTCATATTTGAATGACCTGATGGCCAATGCTAAGAAAGTAAGATCTAGGTTATAATAACCTGGAATTAGCCTTTAAGATGAGTGAATGTGAATTAATGTGTGTCTTGCTGTTTTCTGGGCATCATATGTTTAAAATTTTACATGACTGAAATGATTGTTAATTCATGATTATTTATATGATTGTCTCTGTGGGGAGGAAGCAGTCCAAAGCAGTCCAGCAGCATCCAAAATACTGACTCCAGTTGGCTGCCAACACGCTCCATCAAGCTCCACATACGCAGCAAGTGATTCTCCACCAAGTCCTGCCCACAGCCTGCTGTCCCACCTCACTGTCTGTGGTCTGCATTGAGTCTGCATTGTGTTACAGTGTCATTTTGTTTTTTGTGTTCCCGGCGAATGCTCCGTCTTATGTTTTGTTTGAGCAATTCCATGAGGCTGCGTTGTTGTTTTTTGCCACCTAGTTTTTCCTTTAGGGTTCTTGAATTTCTTGAAGTAAATTTCTAGTACACTTCTTAAGGCCTGTATAACAAATCAGACTCATGTGTATGCCCTGGCTGCGCATGCCAATGTTTTTTTTTACTTTTCATTTTACTTTACTTTTTTGTGCACTTTGTGTGGAAGTGCCTTTGTTTGGCTGTGCTGAGAAAGAGACACACTTCACTGCTGTATAACCGACTGAAACTGTCCTCAAACTTTTCAGAGAATAACCTCAACATCTCTTGACCTCCTGACTCATGTTCACTGGTTTTGAAACACTGGAAAATGGATTGTTTAAATATTTAGTCAATGGATTCCCACGACAGTAAAGAGTTAATAGTATACTGAATAAGGAACTGGATGTACTATGAATGATACCTATACATGCAATTTATTGTATCTGTGATCCAAACTAATTTCCTTTGTGCACATGTAACATGGATATCAGCAGATTGTCACACATCTAGCCACTAATGACATGTTTTTGTAACTGACAGACTCACTAGTAATTCTTAGTAATTGTTCTGTCTTCAGCTCTTTACACTGTTTGAGTCTCAAGAGGGACTTTATTCCTTTATAATACAAATAATTTTATCTGATGAGGCAAAATGTAATGAAAAGTCATCAGAAAAGTACAACACTTAAGAGATACAGTATGATATTCTGCCAAAGCTTTTCTTTTGAAAGTTTATTTTAAATGAGTTTGTTTACTTTTGATTTAGTTTGATACACTACATTGTTGTCTTCATGTCTTCTCCTCCCTGCGCTATAGTTCCTCTACCATGTCATGGTCCTGGAGCAGATTTTCTATTTTCTTTTTAATGTTTTCATTTTGGAAGAGATTTACTGATGCCAAATGTTTTTTTTTTGTGTTTTTTGATGTATTTATAGCGTACCTGAATGGCTGCACTGCAGCATACAAGGTCATGCTTTCTTGTAAGCCTGTGTTGAAGACACCAAGTGTTGAAAAGATACTGTATGGTAGGAGACATGAGAGTGAATAAGACTAGACAGTATCTGCGCTTGTTTTCTGCTGTAATGTTCTCATTAGTATGATTATGTGATTTTAGCTCAGTGGTGTGAAGGATAACCCAAAATGAAGACTGGCAGATTAGATGAGATGCATAAAGATGATGGCTCTCTGGGTTTACATCATTCTGCTCTGGTTCATCCCACAATGCAACACCCCAGTGACCTACCAAAGAGAAACTGTTGACAAAATAGTTTGAGAGGAATCAAGAATTGTGTTCACATTTATAGTGCAGTGAACAGTTTACAACTGTTCAGTTCACAATATTTAAGCTTACTGAAAACATAGTTTCATATTCATGACTTGCTTAACTACATGCCATGCCTGCCTTTAGTTCCTTTTCAAATAATCAGGTCTGCAGTGAAACCAAAGAGGGTAAGATGAAAAGGCCATACAGTTGCAATCAAAATTATTCAACCCCCATTGCATTTTAGGTTTATCGGCAAAATTCAAAATTGTTCAGGTGTTTGCAATAAACAAATTACACAAGAACAGTTTAAATAGTTAAATAAAACTAATATTACAAGGATTTTATCCAAATTCAACACTAAATCCTACTTTCAATGACTACTGCACTCTCAAAAATAGAAATGACTAGAATTCCTCATAAGAGCACACATTTGCAAATCAGGTGTGGTCTCAAGCACACCTCTCCTGAGTTTTCAGTTTCCACAGTAAGGCGCATACTAAACGCTGAAGGGCTCCATGCCCAAACCAACCAACCAACGTACACCACTACTGACCCAAAAGCACAAGAAAAGTCAGCTCCAATTTGCTCAAAACTATATAAATAGGCCAAAGAGGTTTTGGGATTCTGTTCTGTGGAGCGATGAAACAAAACTGGAACTTTCTGGGCCTATGGATCAGCAGTATGTCTGGAGGAGGAAGAATGAAGCATACGCTGAAAAGAACACCCTGCCTACAGTGAAGTATGGCGGTGGCTCAGTGATGCTCTGGGGCTGCTCCGTTTCCTCTGGTGCAGGAAACCTGCAGCGTGTGGAGGGCAAGATTGATTCAATCAAGTATCAGGAAATCCTTGGAGAAAATGTCATGCTGTCTGTGAGGAAGCTGAAGCCTCGGCATCATTGGACCTTCCACCAGGACAATGATCCCAAGCATACCTCAAAGTCCACCATGGCTTGGTTTCAGAAGAAATCCTGGAAGATACTAGAGAGGCCATCACAGTCACCTGACTTGAACCCCATTGAAAATCTCTGGTGGGATTTGAAAAAGGCAGTTGCAGCACGCAAACCCAAGAATATTAGTGAACTGAAGGCCTTTGCCCATGATAAAATGTTGTATGCATCACGTTTGCAGCAGGTCATAACAGCATAAGTGGGCTCTACTAAGAACTAAAGATGCTTGTCATGAAGGGGTTGAATAATTTTGAGACTGCAGTAGTTAAAAGTGGCATTTTGTGTTGAATTTGGAGAAACCACTTGTAATATTAGTTGTGTTGAGCTATTTAAATTGTTCTTGTTTGATTTGTTTATTGCAAACAGCTGCTTGTTTGTACATTTTGCCAAACATTATTTGCAATGGGGGTTGAATAATTTTGATTGCAACTGTAGCTGTGTTGTAAATACACACTTTTGTTTTTTATACTGTTCTTGACAATAAAGTGTATACATTTTGGGAAACAATATGTCCGAGGGTTTTTTGGCAATAAATAATCCACTTTTCACTCCACTGAATCACTGCATTGTCTATAATTGAATGTGTTACTGAGCACCACTGGTTGTCATGAGAATGGACATGGAAACCTGGTACAAAATATAATTCTATATGTATGCACAGATACACAGTAGGATGTAGTTTTGAGTCTATCTTTCTGTAATTATGGTTCTGATGTCTCTCATCTTCATCTGCCACCATGTCACCGCTGTGACCACCGACCACCCGGCAGTAACATCAACAGGTCTCAACATGGTGCATCACATTGCATCACGTGCGGGGTCATTCCTACTTTAATGTTCATGCTGGGAAAAACATTTTGATGCCTAAAATTGTATCTCTACATGGTTATTACTTCACTCATGGCACCAGTGTTGTGCATGAACACGTTTATTGGTGCCAGAGATTACAGACGATACAGACGCATCTGCTACTGCTGAAGCCAGTTTGTTTGAGCATTTGAAGCAGTTTTATGAACAAACAAGTAAAGACTCAGACGGATTATATTTATATACAGATTTTAAATCTAACTAATGTCTGTCAGTGGTAAACAATAATTCATTTAGTTTGGGAGTGGCAATGATTTGGGGCTGGTGATGGATGGGTAGAAGGAGGTTCTATTGAAAATGAATATCAGCCTTTATTTATTATAAAAAATGGAACAAATGAATGTGAACTAGTTCATTTTCATCTGTATGAACTAAACCTTGAACTATTCTTTTTAAGTGTGAACTGGCACAACACTGCATGGCACACACATTCATAATTACTGACTGAGGACCATTCTCACCCAGTCAGCTGCCGTGAAAACCCAGAGCTCTAGAATTTTGCCATTTGTAAAACATAGTATTTACAAAAATTTATTTCACTCACATCCATCCAGCATGGTCCCAGCTTTTGGCCTCTGTCCCACCAGGAAGAATACAGTCACTGGAGTTGAACCAGTGAGCTTAAACCCTTGTGCAACCTTAGTGACATTTTTGCCCCTTTTTGCCTTTTGTATTTCTTTTGTAATTTCAACCACAAATACTAAAACACATCTATAATAGACTGTGAACAGGAAATAGTTCTACTCAGGACCTGAAAGAAAAAATGTCCTATTGAACCTGATTAACTCTGACTTTTATTGAGGTTCTGGCTCCAAAATGGTAGGTGGTACTACTTTCCACCAGAGAAGCCGTGTTTGGCCTATGGAACAAATACATGCTATTTTCCTGGTGTCCACTAGGGACGTTGCTGCTCTATCATGGAGTTCTGCAAGCCATTGGAATAACTAAAATGGTGTGTGTTGGTATGGATGTCAGAGTCTTATGGTGTGTGTGTGTGTGTGTGTGTGTGTATGTGTGTGCAGTTAGAGAGAGAAATGATATTGCGCTGCAGCTCTAATCTGGGATTTAATGGGTTAAAATCCTGAAAATGAATGCATATTTGGCACTTGTGATCAGATCTGATATTCTTAAAATTTTTTTTTTTTTTTTTGTGACTCAGTGTCATTTTTTTTTAAAGGTTCAGTGCACAGTGCTCAGGACAATCAGAGATCAGAGGTCAAAGTTCAGGCGGCTGAACTTTCCATTTCCCAATTTTTTTTTATGTTTCCAGGAGTTTACTGAGCATCATATTGGAGGTGTTGTTTTTTTCCATTTCAGTCTGAGACATGGTCTGAATCTGCCTAACCCACCACACTAAAGGTAAAGCAGGAAAGATTCATCCTGAATCTTAAATCCCTCCTAAATAATGATTCAGGTCATATTTAGAGTATGTAGTAGTATATCTATCTATCAGTGCCATGTCAGTGCAGTGATGCTTTAACAGAGAGAGAAGGGGAGGGGGGTAACAAATGAACATGTGCTTTTCTGGAAACATTAATATACACCAGTTACATATTTATGGATATTTATTAACTTGGTGTTAACAGACACACGGTCACTACACTGCAAATGAATACGTAATTTCTTACCTGAAAAATTTCTTGAAGTAGCTAAACCTGAGTCCACCCCATGTAGTTAGTGATTTTTAAAGGATTAAGATATGAAATGGCCAAAACCAACGACGTGTCTCAGTACCGTCTGATTTCTCTACCCCATCTGTGGCTTTCAGCCACAAGTCCATTTTTTCTAACTGAAGGCAGAAATCCAGATCACATATATAAATTTAATTTTTTAAAAAGCCTCAGTAATTTGGCCCCTGCAGTTTTTTTTTTTTTTCCAAATGTTATTAAAACAGGGGGAAACTGTGCATTTGTTGGGGACTATTTTCTGCAGCAGATAGATGTGATGCTGTAGTGAGTGTTGGGGGCAACAGGAAAGTGTGTGGGACTGAGTCAAGGTTAACTACAGTGAGTGTGTTCCTGGTGAAGGAACATGTCACCCAGCACAGGAGTGTCTCATTGATGTGTTTTAATAGTTTTTGGACAACGATGGAGCTCTGTGGCATAGGGACACAAACGGCACTTGTAAGTAGGATCAGTTATTTGTTTTTTTCTTGTTTTTTCCAGAATTTTATGTATTCACAGAAAAGACAGATATCAACCCACAGTGTTGGCTGCAGGCATTTCTTCTGTCAATGTTGTCACTGTATCTTTTAATGGCTGAGTTCAACAAAGGGACAATTTCCCACTGTCTTTGATAACTTCCTGTTAGACTTTAACTTTTATAACTTCCAGTTTAATTCAGTATTCCATTAAATCAAGTAGCATTAGTTGTCAGAGCTCTCTCGTGATCTGACTTCAGTTTCACAGGCAGAATGAAGCTCCCTGAAGTCATAATTATTGTGAGACTGTTGTTATTTCCACTGCATTTTGAAGCCTCTGGCTCAAAGTAATGTGTTTATCTTATACAGGAAGAAAGTGAGAACTTTTTTCAGAGAACGTTTTCTGGCTCAGTCCATCCGCACCATGGCAATATACACATCATACGAGTGTTGAAATATTAATGAAGTCCAGAATTTTCAGTCCCCCTTGTCAGGGGAGCTGATAAAGCTGCTTAGCTGATGACTAAGCATCATATGACTGTTTCATTATACATTTATATGTGTTTTTGTTTAGTTGACATACTTTTATGGTTGTACTGAATTACCATACAGCACAATGCTAGAAAATGATGTTCTGTGAATCTGTGTCTGTGCTGTGGATGATAACAGAGATTAGAGACTTGTTTCTCAGACTTCCTCCTTGCACACAGCGTCGCTCATTATCACAAATTCTCTATGGAGCTTCTTCAGCCCAAATATTAATTGGATTAATATAAATACATTTTAAACTACAGCGGTGTTCCTCTTGAAAGTGCAGCTCAAAAAAAGGAGGGAAGGGATGGTGGCTGGGCAAATACATCCCTCTTTATGGACAGACGTGGGTTGGCTGAGGGACCCTGAGGAATTCCTCCCGCAGTATTACCAGGATGTTCGAACCGAACATTTTCTTTTTAATTTTTGCAGTGAGATGGTTCAATGTTTGATCGGAAACAATGTTATCTGCATCATTAGGAACCTCAGTCACAGAGGACCAAAATCAATCAACACTTTAAAGCCCTTCTGAGAAGAAAAAATACACCTTTCAAATCTATTTTGATAACCTAATGATGGCTTCAGGAAAAATGAGAGTGTGGAGGTGTAAATGGGTCAATGCTCCATGTTCTTCTCTGTGTGTTTATTCATCTTGTCCCTGGGTACATGTTGGACTAACTCACAGCACAAAGGGGTCCAAAGAGACAGTGGTCTTCCTCAGTCTTGTTTGTTCATTAACAAAAACACGCACAGACCCAGACGCTGCACAGTCAAGGTGCCTGGCTCAGTTGGCTGTATCAACCATTAATATAATAAAAGTTACTACAGTCCTGATATACAGTAGTTAGGATGACAGTTAAAACCACATCATGTTGACACATCACATTGTTGTCATTGAAGACAATAGCTGTCTGTCTCCTCAGCCCACTGTCTCCCAGACAATAAATTCTGTTACACATAACTCACCAATAGGGAAGTAACATGTTTTTGTGACCGTTATGGAGGCAAATAACGACCCAAGAGGTCATCATAGTCATTACATTTCATATTCCACTGGTAGCACGTTTAATGCCAGACTTTCTTCCACAGCTTGGGTCTCATTTCCCTAGTTTTGGCCATCGTTTTAATCAGTAACATTGTTAACGCCAAACTGCTGAGATCTGCAAACGCGTAAACATCCTTAAAAAAAAGTCAGCCATCAGTCAGGAAAAAAAAAACATGAGTGTTCAATAAAACAGTTTAATAAACCCTGTGGTTTAATAATCTGTTCTGGGATTTTCAAAGTGAGGGAAAGTGCGAAATTGAGGCTGTATTCCGATGTTCCACCTGATTTATCCAAACATGTAGAACATTTTCAGCTCACTCTGCCTGTGCGTAACAGGCCGAGTGTATGCGCATTGTGCACCCACATATTAATCCCTTGATAATGTGCCGTTAAAATAACAGTAAAATACTGCGACACTGACTTCAGATCAGAGAAGTGTATTAGCTATTTCAACGAGAACTTACGTTGTGCCTTGCGCCGTTTTGCACCGGGTGTTAGAGAGATAGAGCCCTGCGTCTTTGATGCGCAGAGCTGGTTGCTGCGGGGACGCACTGTCAAAAGGAACAGACTCTGTCTCCTAGCTCACTGTAGCCACAAAAAAATCGATCCATTTATGGCCGAGTTTAGCTAAACAGATGCTTAAAGTTATTTTTTCCTCACGCAGCGCCCAGGTAGGTGCGCCTCACACTTTGAAAACCGCTGATGTGGATAAACTGTTCGTTTGTTTTGAACCTGTCTGATCGTCCATCTGCTTGTGCGCTTTGTCACCACGCACCCACTTCCAAATCTCAGCAACTACTCTGGTGACTACAATTCCGTCACAGCCAATGGAAACAATGGCCAAAACAAAAAAAATCAAGTCCCAAATTATAAACTGAAATGATTCTTTAATTTAAAATAATAGCCAAGTTTTATCATCCATGTAAACATAGCAAACAACACCACTAACAGGTCCAGCACAGATCTGCATCTTTTATACATCTCCATTCCACAAGGAAAAAATAATACATTTGAACAAAACCAGTAGGCCTATGTGCATAGGTGAAATATGGTGCAGTCATTAGGTGATTCCAGATTCTAGATTATGGTACAGCTGATTCCAGATTCTGAGGTAAGGGGGTTTCAACTTCACCTGCACAGTGAAGGTGCATATGATTCGTCTCATGTTGAACGCTCTGCAGGGTTCTGTGGTTCAACTTTATTGATTCTTACTCCAAATCAGACGGAGAGCGAATCCTCAAACATGTTGAAATGTTGACATTTTCAGCATATGCTGACTGGATAATTGAAGTGGAGACAGGAGGTTGCAGTGTGACAGCTGCTGAGCGCATCGGCTCCAAGCTTTAACAGATGACGTCTGGCTCGCTGATTAACACAACGGACTCACCCCTGTCATTTAAATGCTTGAGTTGAAATGCAGGCACAATTGTCCGGCTTTTGACACAGAGCAACTGAGGAGTAATTAAAAAATTTCCACCAACAACTTAATCGCTTCAAAACTGGGCCTGAGAGGAGCTCAAAGTGCACAAAGGTACAGCTCGCTCATGCAGAACTAATACATTCATAGGCTTGCTGTCCTCAGATGAAGAATGTAATTAAAAAAGGCCTCAGCTGATTAATTCTCTGGTCTGGGAACAGAAACAAAGAGCGATAACTAACTGTCCCGCTATCTCTTTGCTTCACCAGATAACAAGTCTAACTAGAGTGATCCTCTGCAGCTGTCTCACAGTTTTCTCCAGGTCTGGGGGAACATCCTCCGGCTCCATCTAACCGCTCCTAACTCACCAGACCTTGTTAAGACCTACAAGTCTGCCAGACTCTGGGCAAACAGTGGAATATTCTGTGCACACAACACACAAGGAAAGGCAGAGTAAGTAGGTGGGGCAGCCGACACTGTTGAGAGGAGAGTAAGAAACAGAGTTAGAGAAGAGACTCATTGGAGTCTGACTCCCCCCACTGGTTGTAAATAAAAATGATCTCTTAAAACTGGCTGAGCATGTAAGCTGAAATGAGATGCAAATGTCTTGCTCTTTTGAAAAGCCCTTCAAAATAGACTCTGGAAGGTGGCAGGATGTGAAAGTAACAGTAGCAGCACTAGCAGGATCAGGGCTTTAAAACTGGCGTGCAGTCCAAGCCCAGAGACGAACAGGAGCATTTGCAAACCAGAGGCCAGCACTGGTACAGCCCATTGTAAACAACAATAAGCCTGGTTCTTTTTTTCACAGGTTTAAATCATTCACAGATGCTCTTCTCTCCCTTTTTTGATTCTCTGTGTTCTGCCGTGATTTGGTTTTAGCCACTTTGTCGTATGTCGTCATCTCTGTTCAGCAACAAAAGGTGAGTCTTCCTTGAAATAATTCTTTTGATCAGAGTTTTTTTCCAACAGTTTGAGGCCAAGCTGCACAAACGAGCCCTTTTTTTTTTATTCAGTTCATTCAGAGGCACAGCTTCATTGTGCTCCCCTTTCACTGTCTCTAGGACTAGAGGTTCAGTCTCGGGGCCACTAAGGCAAACTCTCGCAGAATGTTTCGGGCCACATCCACTTTGTACTGGGCGATCATCAGTGCCCGCTTCACATCTTCAAAGGAGTAACCCTCTCCCATCAGCTTGGCGATCTTGGCATCCACGGTCTCTGACTCCATGCTGTGGGGTTTTCCTGACTGAATGTCCGGAGGGATCTTCCTGGGGAGTGGCTTGGGTGGCCTGGCGGGGGCCTGCGAACAGTCCATCGATGCTTTGAGGGAGAAAAATAAAACTCATGAGCCTGGCACACAGGAATAAACTTGAGGGTGTTATTAGTGGTCAGGGAAAATTTAGTAGACTAAATGCTGCTTGTCACAGAAAGAAAGTTTTTAAATTTTTCCTAAAACCTTCAGAGTTTTGACTTTTATCATTAAAGGGGCTTAGTATGCATTTATAATACAAGAGGTTATAATATGTCCTCTGAGCGGCTCAAGGGCCGAAGCTAGCCGGTTACCATGCTAACTTAAGTACAGGGAAAACAACTGACAGAAATAGAAACAAAAGAAAAGTCAACATGTGGAGGTGCCTTCCACCTCTGCTGACAGCTCTTAGTGAGTAAAGGAATGAAGTTGAATGCTAAACTAGCAGCATTTCCTCTGGATTGCTAAGTAAACAGCTGTTCATGCTAACGGTGACTATGTAGCAGTGGCAGAAGTTATAAATAGCTCCTTTAAGTAAAGACTGTCTTTCATATGTAGAAATCAGATATTGAGGTAGTCGCTGCATGTTTGTCTTTGAGGTCCTGGGGTCTGCCTGCTTCAAGTGAAACTAGGTACATCTTTTAAAGTAAACACTACAGAGACTATAATCTGTTTAGGAAGTCAAGTTTCAGAAGTCCTGTGGTCATCATGGAAAAAGCTGGTAAGGACTTCATGGTCATGTTAATTAGACTCTCCCTGCCCCTGAGAGTGTACGTGAATCTTAAAGTATTTTCTTCTTCTGAAAACTTTTCTACCAGATATTCTTTCTTCTTTGCTTCCATAAAGAGGCTCATACTTTTTCAGATCTTAATTCCTATTCCCATTTTCACACATTTATACCCTTATCAAGACCTGTGTGCAGTTCCTCATGTAGTCTTTGCTTAGAAGGAGATGTAAGTCTACCATGACTACCTGGTAAATGGTCGTACTCCAGGCAGGCTCTGGAGCCTTTAACATTTTCAGTGTGTCGTCTGACTGGAGGCAGAGGAGCGGCACTGTTCGGCATGTCAAACACTGTGTCTAGACCACAGATGACACAGTAAAAGTCAAGTCAACAATCCTGTTGCTATCTGTCAGTCAACAAAGTAATGTGTGTGATGTGTGTTACATTTTCCACAATCCAGTTAGCATAATACAGAGAAAAGTATTAGATTAGGAAATGACACTACAGTTACATCTCACTATATAACTTTGATTAGAATGAGATGTTGTGGGTTTGCCAGCTCACCAGGGTTTAACAGCAAGTGCTCGTGTCCAGAGGAGGGCCTGTGTGGTCGTGCTATGACGGAGGAGGAGGACGTGGAGTTGCAGGATGAGGACAGTGAAGAGGAGGAGTGATCGGTAAAGCTGTGCCGCGCCGGTGGAGGGGGAGGAGGGGAAGGAGGAGGCTGGGACAGAGGGCAGTTGTTGAAGGGTTCCTCTAATGCTGAAACACAACAGAAGCCACAGACAATACTGAGCTCTCTGCTCTGCCCTGATTCACAGTTTATACTTATTCCACGATGAGGTGGCTGAATATAAAGTCTGAACCATATACTGGGGTTACATGTTGGAGAGAGGCTGAAATGCTGCCTTTTTAGAGGAAAGCCATGAGAGGAACTGGGATAGGAGGTGCTCGAGGGTTGGATTGTTGTGGTTCAAAATAATCAAAGAGAAAAGATCAGGATGTGTTATTGTTTTAAATACTTACCCATGTCCATCACATACATGTATGACTGTGTTAGTACAGTGAACTAAAGCCTGGGTTAACAAGCTCTTAAGTGGTGCCTACAGGATATCAAATGTATAATCATAAGCACAATGTGAGAGATTACAATCCAGAAACTAGGCCTTTATATGAAGCCTAATTTTACTGTTTGTTTACAGTTTTACTCTCTATCATACCTGCCATATCCAGCTGTGGCCCATTTAGCACAGAGTCCATTCAGTCTTTTTCACATGAGGACCATGTCAACTCTGCTGCAAGGGTTGCTACTGGGAAGTTGATTTGACAATTTAACACAAATGTGCCTGTAAATCAACTGCTGAATATGATTTTAATAAAATACCTAAATTAATGTTATTTATTTATAGATGCTATTATCGTCTAATAATCTGTCTGTAATGTTCATTGGTTTAAGTGAGGGATACAAGTTTGACAGTGGGAGATACAAGGTTTCTACAGGACAAGAGTGACATTGTACAGTTAGACATGTGTGTTGCCATGTCCGCAGGAGAAACACTGACACAGAAAAGGACAGGTTCAGAGAGATGGATTGACAAAGACGGAGTGGATGGGCGATGTCAGGGTGGGGATGTGTTCTTGTTAGGGTGAGCTACCTTGGGGGGGCAGCAGAATGTCATAGTCAGAGGGTGACAGGGTAGTGTTGAAGGGGTAGAGGGCAGTATGTGCTGCCCCCGGGACCAACCCCCTGACCAATTCTGAGTGTGTACCTGAAGAACACAAGCAGAGTTCAACATGAAGCAGCCTGTGGTGTAAATAGCCACTTCAACAAGGCACAGGATATTCAATTTTCAAAAATGCTTTTTTTTCAATGAACAATAAAAGAATTCTGCCGATGGCATTAGATAGTTTTGCTTGGTTGTTGTTTTCTTAAACCTGATTCAATTTGTTATAACGTTTAGTTTTCTTGAAACGAGGCAGAATAATCACTCTGCTGGCATCAATATGGCCTGTTGTCTCTTTCTCATTTTAAGAATCATTAGTAGAATTTTTTCAGATTTATTAAATCAATTAAACAAGGTATCCTGATGGACACGTCAAAGATCTCATCGTCATAGGGAAACATATAATATATTTATCATTTGTGATGTGTAAATCTTCTCACCAGGCTCAGGGGGCCGCAACTTCTTCTCCTCAATGGAGGGCTCTGGGGAGCCGTTCTCCAAGTGCCTGAATGAGAAAAGAAAATCTCAAACTGAAACCATTTTCACTGGATCACCGTAGTAACTTCGATACACTGAGACGAGGTGAGTACCTGCTCGGTACAGAGATGCAGATCGGAGGCTGGCTCAGGCAGAGGTTGGATGAAGGGATTTGATAGTCATCCTCCGCCCTCTCCATCACCCTCTGCTGTCGTTCTACCACAGGACTGGTGAAAGGGTTTGTGGGTCTGTAAAGATGGTTGTCAACCCAACCTCTCCATTAGTGTCACTCACTACAGTTATTAGATTCAAAGTGCAATCACTGATATTTTCACAGTGCTATCAGGGCAGGATGGCAGTGATGAGGTAATGTAAAGACCGACCGGTGCAACAAGACTTTTTACATTTGTTGTTTTACATGTTAAAAATCTTTCAATGCATAAAAACAACAATGTGACATTTTCATTGACTAAATTGTTTACTCTGTGTATAACATGTGTAAACATAAATGTCAAAACAGAATAAGAACACCCTATAAAAAAACCCTGCTCAATATGTCGTTATCCACAGCTAATGAGATGACAGCTCACAGCTAGTTATCAAAGTCATATCATGAACTTTCTGACACTTGACATATTTACTGACATCTTTGTGACTGTAAATAATACTCATGAAATGCTGAGACATATCACAGTCTGAGACCACTGCTCTACACACAGGTTTTAGCTGCTTGTGGGAAACAGATATCCATCACTCTCCAACCATGCAGTGCGTTATTGCTGCTCCAGACATCACCCTGACTTTTTAACCAGTATAAATGAAAGAACAGGTTGAGGAAGTATCTGTAAGTAGAGTCACACCTACAGGTTGTACTCTCTTTAATTTCTCTCCATGTCAACAGACTGTGTGCACAACAGCTCATGTGTCACAATAAAATGTTTTTTTTTTTTTAACCTTTTTTGTTTTGTCTTTGTATATCAAGAAAATAAAGCTTGTTTCACGTCACAGAAAATGAAAGAAATACATTTAAATTGAATTCATTGTTTATTTTAATCAGCAAATTTGCAGAGAAGCATAAAGTAATCCTCCTGACATCCTTAATCCTGGATGACAAAAAGGTCACTGAACAGATGTTTAGGCAAGGTGCATGTGTATGCGTGCCGTATTTGGTCTTTGTTTGTGTGTGTGAGAAAAAGTTTGGAAACCAATGGTCTAAAAATTGAAGAAGCAGGCCTGGGGACATCAGTTTGTGTGTTGTAATTTCCTGCTAAGTTGTTGGGAAAATGAGTGTGAAAGACATCTGAGAAACATCCTCACCTCTCTCATCAACAGGAGGCCATGAAGTGGAGTCTAACAGCAGCAAAAGGCTGCTGTTGTACAATATGTATGAAATAACTATGTGAAATAATAATCAGGTTCTTTCTGGAAGGATAACACAACACTGATCATGGCTTTAGTCTCCAATCTTCCACAAAAACTGACCAGCCATTAGGCCTTATTCAATAAGACTTTTAACACTGAAGTACAGTAATATGAAAATATGCAGCACCACTTATCAGCTGGCTGCACCTTATCTGTGTCTACCTACTGTATGTGTTACAGTATAAAGCTACTGTGCTGCTGAGGTGCAAAGTCCATTAACTGTTGTGTCTTCTGTAGTTAATGATTAAACAAGGCAACAGCGAACGACACAACGAATGATACAGCAATTTCTTTAGCCGATCACTAACAAGAAACACCTACACGGCCTAATGTCCCGCCATAACCACGGTTACACATTAAACATGAGCAAACAGTATAAACTAAACTAATAGATGCAGTAAAAATATCAATAAATATTCAGGTCGGGCTTTTGGTAATGAATGGGGATCGTTATATATATATATATATATATATATATATATATTTTAATAAAATGTGTGTGTGTGAATAAGCGATGATGTGAATGTAACCTATACTTGCAGAATTTATGTTTGCAAGTCAGCTGCAGTATTTTGTGTAAGGGAAGTGTGTGTATTACTCTGACAACCTCACAAATTTTTACAGCACTAAATTGTTTCCAGTAGAATCAGAGCTTTCACTTTCAGCTCAAGCTTCATCACAAGTGGCAGCTCCATCTCCGGACTCCACCAGTCTGATACACAGAAACACCCCTAATCAAATTCTGGCTGCAGCTAAAAGGCTGCTTGTTAACATCATTTTTCAAAGCTGTTTCGAACCAGGACTTTTCCCTGAGGCTCCTAGACCTCAGTGGTATAAGGCCCCAGAGCCTGAAACCACAGAGCAAAGAAACGAGCAGGTCCAGGAGACAGAACTTTAGACTGAAGGAAATCACCCACCCACTCACTCACTCACTGATCCACTGATCAAACAGGCTTTTGTTCAGTATTGAAGCATCTTTATGTATAAAAAGTTAAGTGAGAGCTCACTTCTTTAAGTATCACTGTACTGATGCATGGAACGAACATGTTTCCACACGCTGTAATCTTATCTGCCCACATTAATACAAAGTGGTTGTACAGAGATATTGTTTCAATACTGCCCAAACTTCTTCAGAACATCTCCGGGGAAAGTTTTTCCATTTTGCTGGATAAATGCTCCCATTGTGTTGTGTAGTGTGTGTGAGTGTGTGTGTGTTTGTGTGTGTGTGTGTAATACTTACTTGTGGCTACTGGCAAGTGTGGACTGAGTTGGCGAGAGCCGGGAGGGAAGGATATCATACTCATCGCTGACTTGCACGCCATTAGGGAAGGGCTAGACAGACACACAAGAGAAGGAGAGACTATCATGAAAATGCAAAGGAACAACTGACGAGGCCAAAATCAACTGAATCTGACAAACTGAAATAAACTTAAATCCAGTATATTACATATCAGATATCTTTGTTCCTCCCTGATTGTGGAGTGGGAGGATGGCAGTGAAATCCTCATCACTGATCAAAAACAGCCAGGACACCACACTGAAAGTAGATACATCAGCTCTACATCATATTTATTCACTTACTGTAGCTTCACAGCAACTCCCTGAAAAAACAAGCATGTATCAAATTACCTGTTTGATCAAAACCTGATATATTTAAAGTAAAAGATTATTTCTGAGCAGGATGAATCACTTGCCGAGAGCTGACGTGTTTTTATACAATTTATATAATTAGGAAAAAAAACAAAAAACTAAAACTCTACCATATAAAAGTTGTGTCAAGCTCTGCAAGTAAAAGCAGTGCTTTAGAGGGTACTGGCAAGACTCTGTGGTCCTGTGGAAAACATCAACTTTTTTTACAGCCTCTTTTTCTAATTGGTAGTGATGGCAGCAAAGCCTATCAATAGCTTTACCTCAAATCAATCAATACAAATTGATTGTGCTGAATGTGAAGAATATGGATGAAAACTGTGAACAGTGTTTGCTTTTCTTGTGTCATTGCACGTAACATCTTCTGTATTGGTTATTGTCATTCATTGTTGACATTTCATCCATTTTTTTACCATGGTAACTTGCTCTGTGAAGCTAACCTGCTCGCTGGCAGATTTTCTTCAACAAACCCTGAGTTTCTGTCTGTCTCCGCCCTTCCTGCAGCAATTTCAGAAGTCTCTGACACGTTTCCTCATTCTTACAGTCTGTATCAAAGTGCAGATCGGAGGCATTCATTTAATGAATTTACGTTGGGAGACTAAAATCCCAATTAGACATTTGTTTGTTACTCAAGACATGTCTTTACACACATTAGGCTACCTCTTTTATGATTGATGAGTCAGTGTGAGAACAGAGACAATGATCTCTGACATTCAGATATTACACACACAGGCTCAAATTAAATCTGCACTGTCATTAAGACACCTGTCAGATTGTCAATCAGTTCCTCTGCACAGAAAAATTTACTATACATCAATCAGTGTAATTAAAAAAAATCTGTGTGAATCTTTAGACACAGACTCTGATCAATGAAGAATCATTTCTAATGTTCTCATTGGTCTCACTGATGAACAGTTCTATCATAGCTGTCATATGATATTGTAGATGATGTGATATTTCTGAGGATTACAGTAAAGCATCTTAAAAGAAAATGTTGAAAATTACATGTTGAAATATAGTAATTGATACTGTTGAGCAAGATTTTTAAATGTAAAGTGGACATCTGAAAATTTACACTCAGCTTTAACCTTTATGTTTTTTCAATGAAAATCACCAAAATCATGAAGCTGTTCCTAGGTCAGAACCTGAGGTTACAATCATAGATCTATGAACTCCTGTCTGATTTGTTCCATTTATATTTTCATCTTCTGCTGCAGCAGAACTTTGTCCCCATCAAGTCACAGGTGAATAAAATATTCAAACATCTAATCTAACAGGCAGTAGATTCCAGCTCTTTACATCCATAAAGGAAATAAAAATTGGCTAAATAACATGGTCTAGTGGATGACATTGAATAAAATATAATAGTTCAGCTCACACGCTGCTCAGATGCCCTGCTCTTTATTTACCTGTTGCCATGGTGAATCATTGAATCGGAGATCCATTGATGATGCCTTTTTATATTCCTCATACATGCGGTTAACTCAGAGTGAACATACTCAGTTAATTTAACTAACTCAGATCAGCTTTTCTGGAACTGAAAACTCAAGAGTTTCACATCTCAGGGTTCATCGACTCAGAGTCTGGACTAAAGTCAGAGTTTGTTACACCTGCTTTCTGGAAGAGACCTCAGCTCTCTGTGGCAGAATCACTCCCCAGAGCTGCCAAAAGCATAATGTTTTGACCCAGCTTCTTATTTAAAACAAATATTTATAGTATTTTGTAGAACTACTACTTCTACTACTAATATTATCATTAAAAATAATAAATTCCTTTAGCAATGCCACATCAGGATTATTACAAAAATCCCGAGCCAAATATGACCATCAGCAGAAATACATTTAATCTGCAAAGCACACCTGCCTCTGAAATGAATGTTGCTCTATACTGGAGAATGAAAGGATGCAAAATAACCACTTCCTGAATATTACCAAAAGTTATAATACTCTCCACAGGCAATTGGAGGCACTTTCTGATCAAACAGCGTCTCTGGAGGGAGAGGGAGCAATTGGCTGTGTGCGCATGAGTGTGTGTCTGCACACTGGACTTTTAAATGATAAAGTGGAGAGAGTTTACAAACGATGCAGATGCTCAGAAGTATTCTGTAAGATTCACTTGGTAGCCATTGAATGGTGAGTTCAGACAGTGAGTTTCAGTTAAATTAAGGATATCATTATTTAGCATAGATTATCATATTTATATGCCAACCAACACACTTGAACTATGTATTTACTCAACAGAAGAAAGGCAGAGCATCTTATTTGCTCATGTCTTATTTGACAGAGTGGTAAACCACATGCCTGTGTAATTAAATCAGGGTTGACTTGAACAAAATCTCCTTTGTGAACATCTGCAAATAATACAAAGTGATGAATCATTCAACTTTCCACCTCTATTATTTTTCTCAGAAACAAAACCTGTAAGTTTTCTCACTTTGTTCATAACTACGGACAAAAAGATTCTAATACCCATGAATGTAAAATCATTAAGATTTTGATTGACATTCAGTTACTTTATCTAATAAACAATGGTCCATTAGATCAGATGTTGAGCTGTGGGCAGTGATTTGGGGATTACGTGTTTTGATTCAGAACATGGAAAAGCAGGGGATTGCTCTATTTAACCTAAAGTGTGGAGCACAAACTAACAGATGGGAAGCCACATAAAATGCTAAAAAATGCTGATGGATGCTATAAATCACTAAAGTGCATCAGATGTACCTGGACGTCCCACTGCAGCTGTATGTCTCTGTGGGATACAGTTAATTAGAATTCAGAATTCAGTTTATGTTATTAATGGACAGGTTGAGATAAAAGTGCATGAAAAAGGTCTGTGAGAATAAACTGTTCCAACAAAACATTACTAAGCATCTATGAATGATATATTTCCAAGATATGGTCACCAGCAAACCCACATTGGTATAAACAATAATAAGTGGGAATCTAAATTAACAGATTTTTTTATCATGATAGCAGGTTGTGTGCTATGGGCTGGACTGACAGCGAATGGCAGCTAAAATCTGTCAGCCCACCCCACAGTCTTTAGTTTCTCTGTAGAAACTATGACACTGAATGTGAAAGTTAACAATGCTTTGCATTTATGGCTGCTTTTTATAAATGGCTTCTTTCCCAGTCTCATGTCATTGCTACATGATGGTAGTGACCCCTCATTGCTATCACACATGAAAGAAACAAGACTAATGTCTCAAATCCATTCTATATACTATTTATATACAAGATATATACGATATACTGATCATCATAGTCAACTATTTTAAAAGTTGTTGTACAACAGGATCAACATACTTAACTTTTTTATACATTTATATATTCATGCATCATCAGTTTATCAAACTATGACTTTACAGTTACTCAGAATTAAAATTCTAAATGAGGTACTGAAAAGTATTTGCAAGGATGTAATATTAAGTTTTAGCGTGTTAGCTCAAAGTACAGCTGAGACTGATGGGAATGTCAGCAGTTTTGCAGGTTTAACCTGAAGTATTGACCTGATGATGGAGCTGGAGGAAAAGTCAGAGGATCACCAAAGTCATTAGCATTCATCTCCTCTGAATCATGAATGTTTGTACAGGATTTCATTCAAAGTCATTCCTTTTCTTTTACTGTGAAAACAAAAAAAAGACAAACTTGCAAACCCTACCTTGGAGCTATCCAAGTTTCCTGCCCCCTCCATTCTGTGATGCAACCTTCCGAATCCTGCAGACGGACAACTGAGTGGTCTTCCGTTCAAGTGGGAGGGGCCGGAGGGTCCTAGCTGAACCTGGTGTTCGACTCCAGTCCTGTGGGCATCTGCCAGGTGGCTGTCTTTGGTACACCATGTCTCGGGAGGCATCTGGGAGTCTGACAGTGCGCCAGTAGAAGATGACAAAGAAGAGGAATTGGGGAGCCAAGAATGGCGTGACTCTGGGGGGATGGGAGGAGGACGCTCAGGAGGAGGCGGTGGAGGTGGGTCCCTCTGAGGAGGAGGTGGGGCTGGGAGAGGCTTGTCTTGCTTCCTGGACATGCCTGGTGAAGACTAGAGAGGTGGAGTGACAATTACAGTTTTTCTCAATCGCTCTGAAACAATTCACTTATTGGAAACTTAATGCAGTTCTCAAAACAGTAAATGCATTTCTCATAACACTAAATCACCTGTGAAAAAGCCTTTAAATCAATCAAAACCTTGTTCACATGAAAGAAACATGCAGTCAGTCCATCACTTCAACATTTTCACCAATCAATTAAACCCTTTCAACAATGCTTCAAGACTTTAGACGCCAAATGTTTTGATGTTTTGATAAAAAAAACCTGACTGACTTTAGAAAACTGCAAAAAATATACAGTGAAAAATGTTCAGATACAAACACTGTACTACAGTTACAGCAGTAACATGATAGAAAAATAACTATATTTAGAACATGGTGTATCCAAAAAAATTACTAAACTGAAAAAACGTGTTTGGCTTGATTTTTAGATGTTTTATGATATTTTCAATGATAGTTTCATTTTGCAGCAGATTTGTGGCCCTCTTCATTTTGTGTTAAATTTTTGGTTTTGTGTGTATAATTGAGAAAAACTCTATCTGTATATTCACAGAATATAACTGCTGTAACTGAGGAAAGCAAAATGATAAATGTGGAACTATTCATCGGAAAATAGACAAAGATATGCAAACAAACTTAGAACATAGCAACAATTATAGTATAGTAAAGAACATAAAGACCCCAACAGCTGCCATTTTTATTTTCATCTCAAGTTATCATTTGCTGACTTTATAGATAATTTTTATGGCCTGTGATCACTGACAAAACTCAAAATACAGTCATATATACTGATGTAACTGATATCCTGTCCTCACCCACACAGCTGTGTGTGTATGTGTGTGGTTGTTCCAGTGTTGGTTCATAACAATGGTATTTGCATGACTCACTTGGGATCAGCACCCTACACATTAGCATACTTAGACACTCAGTAACTCCATCCATGCTTATTTACACACAGACACAAATTTCCTGTCCTGTCATTATCTGCTCTGCTCAAAGAGAATACACAGCTCAGCTCAAGGCTGTAGAAGCTACTTGCAATAAATTAGCAGTGTTGCTGTGTGTGTGTTTGTGTATGTGTGTGTGTGTGTATGTGTGTGTGTGTGTGTGTGTAATGCAATGCAGGACTGTATCAAAGTGAGTGAGAGGTTTGTCATTCTAACTGACAAAGGTACAAACTACTTTCATGAGTTGTTAAAGTCAGATGAGAAATGCATCATCACAATGAGAAAAAAAAAATTTGTATTGAACTATGTTTGGATACAAAGGAAGCTTGTACAAATACATTGAGAAATGCTATTTAGTGTGGGGAAATGATGAACTGTTTTGAGAACAGCATTAAGAGTTGTGAGAATGATGCTTCTGATGTGAGCACTGCATCAAAGCGATTGAGAAAAACTGTAATACCTTGCTGCCTCTTGGGCCATCACAGTGCTTCATGGCCTTGTGCAAGTTTAATGTAGAGATGTTTCATGTTTTTTTTCTTGTTAATGTATATGTCTTTTGTCTACCTTTACTCCATATACTCAATGAGTTCTCTGTGTTTACATCCTCCTTATGTGATTTATCATTCTTGTTTTAAGTACATCTGTCCACTAAAGTATCTCTTAAACTTTGCTTTTATGTAATTTAAAAAGTTTAGTGATTATGTGCCAGAGAATACAGGTCTCATAGAGACGTGGCTATTTGGATACCGGACTCTGAACTGCAGCTGGCTGCCACAGAACACACAAAGTGGATGTGATGACGTGACAGTGATCCTGCAGATCTGTTCCCCTAACCTGGAATCATTCTTCATAAACTGTAAACCTTTCTACTCCCCCCGTGAGTTCAGATCATTAATTCTGGTTGGTGTTTACATTACACCACAGGCCAACTCACCAACCACATACTGTGTGTGGAGAGAACTAACCCGGACTCCCTAGTTATTGTCCTCTGTCTGTGACTTTAACAAAGGAATCCACAGCCATGAACTTCCCACAATTCATTACATGCCGAACCAGGGAGGGGAATATATTTGATCACTGTTACACCACAATCAACGGAGCTTATCACGCCGTTCCCTGGGCTCCACTGGGCCTCTCTGACCATGCCATGGTCCACCTGATTCCTACATATAAGCAGAAACTAAAACTCTGTAAACCTGTTGTGAGGACATCAAAGCCATGGAACAGTGATGCCATTGAGGATCTTCAGGCCTGCTTGGACTGCATTGATTTGACGAGTTCACAGAGGCTGTGACGTCCTACATCAGCTTCCGTGAGGACTGCTGTATCCCAACATGCACCATGGTGAGTTATAACAATGACAAACCCTGGTTCATTTCATCTTCCAGCACCTGGATTCCTCAGGGACCTATGCCAGGATCCTGTTTGTGGACTTCAGCTCTGCCTTCAATACCATCATCCCATCCCTGCTGCAGAATAAGTTCTCCCATCTGAGCGAGCCTTACTCCATCTGCAGGTGGATCACTAACTCCCTGTCCGACAGGAGGCAGCATGTGAAACTGGGGAAATATATCTCTGACTCCCGGACTATCATCACCGGATCCCCCCAAGGCTGCGTCCTTTCTCCTCTGCTCTTCTATACCAACACCTGCACCTACAGTCATCAGTCAGTGAAGCTCCAGAAGTTTGCAGACGACACCACCCTCAGGTGACCTGGTGCAGGCAGAACCATCTGGAGCTGAATGCTGTTAAGACAGTGGGGATGATAGTGGACTTTAGAAAGAACCCAGCCCCACCCACCCCCATCACCTTGTGAGACTCCCCCATGGACACCATGAAGTATGTCCGCTTCTTGGGCACCACTGTCTCACAGGAGCTGAACATCAGCTCCCTCACCAAGAAAGCCCAGCAAAAGATGTACTTCCTGCGGAAGTTGAAAAAGTTCAACTTGCAAAGGACAATGATGAACTTCTACACTGCCACTCCTCCTCCATCACCACCTGGTACGTTGCTGCCACTTCCACTGCCAAGGACAAGAGCAGACTGCAGCATATCAGTCACTCTGCTGAGAAGGTGATTGGCTGCAATCTGCCATCCCTCTAGGACCTGTTCCTCACCTCGTGGTCCCTGAGGCGAGCAGGAAAGATTGTAGCTGACCCTTCCCACCCCGGACACAAACTGTCTGAGTCCCTCCCCTCTGGCAGGAGGATGCGGTCCATCAGGACCAAAACCTCTTGGACCAAAAACAGCTTCTTACCTACTGCAGTTGGCCTCATTACATTGTACATTTCCCCCATGAACTATTGCTTACACCCCAGTCATTTTTCACAGTGTACATATTTGTATTGTATACATTTCTATTTTTTCAATTTATTATCAATTTCTATAAAATTTCTTCACATTTTATTGTGAATATTTTATCTTGTAAAATTTGGCCTGGCCTGGCATCAGTCACAAGCCATTAAAGAAGTTCATTGTAAGGACTTTCAGAGTTACAGACCCAAAATTGACACTTTGTTACTCTTCCCAACATCAAATTGATAGGAAACAGAGACAAAGGACCCTTCTCTCACAAACAGACCATGCTTTTAGCATGTCAGAGAGACACAGAACCAGACCGTGGGTCAAAGGGTCAGCTCCAGAGGATCAATGAATGGACACCAGGCAATCTGGGAAGCATAGGCAAAATCTCCAGTTTAGATAACAGATCTGCCCACGACCGCCTGCAGAGAAGCCGACCAGAAATCAAGAGTGCCCGAGACAGAAAGTCTCCTGGCAAACTAAACCGCTGAGACACCGGCAGAATACGCCACTGTGATAACGGGACACGGCCTCCAGGAGAATCCACCTAGATCCCACATCTCCAGGGTTACCACGGCAACCACAGCCACCTGGGTTCCAGCCAAGGGTCTTCAGCTACAGCGCAACTCAGGTCTGAACCTTCTGCTCATGACGAGCTTGATGTCGAAATATAGCAATATTTAATCATCAAATCTCATTCATAGACGTATCATTAGCTGTATAGCCATAGTGTATAGCCATAACATATCCTCTCCCACCATTGCTAACTCATCACACTGCTCATTTCATTATTATTTTCATCTTTATGATTATTACACCTTGCATTTACTCTGTAGATAGTAGTTTAGTTAATAAACTTCCTTATTTACACCCAGTTGTTGTCCTGTTGTTTTCTTTTGACGTAGAGACTGGAGATCCATTGGATCGAGAAGTCATGGCTTCTGATATGAGATTGATAAATTTATCAATGAAGTAATTCATCGTTGTCCTCCTTGAGGACTGGTGCCCCATTTCAATGAGAGCAAATTCAAAATTTTGGTGTTAACGCTACATTATTTAAGATATCTATCTGCAGTACTTGCTTGTTTCATCTTTGTTTATATTTCTTTTCTTCTTACTATGTCTATTGATATGCACCTAAAGACCAAAGCAAATTCCTTATATGTTGAAAACCTACTTGGCAATAAACCAGATTCTGATTCTGACTGTGACTTTTTATCTTTCATGACTGACCTTCGGGGAGCCGGTGGGACTGGCAGACGGGGAGCGGATAGCACCTTTCTGGATGAGGTCTAGTCGCGGTGGGACAGGGGGCAGGCCAAGGTGCTGGATGCAGTGGCCGGGGTCTCCGTGGTGGGCTTTCCTGTGTTGGCTGACGGGTGAAGAGCTGGGAGACACCATGGGTGAGCTCTGACGCTCGGCACAGTGCTGAGAGAAAAGAAAATCATCTCTTATAGGCCTGTTCATGGTCACATCTGATCATCTGGTCACCATAGAAAGGAAATTATCTGGGTCTGTATTTATCAAACTGTATTCTGGACTTAGGTGAAACACACAAGTACAAGTCCTTCATTTTTACTCTTAAATTAAAAAATGAAAGCTATTAATTAATTTTTTTATGATTTATAAGTTAAAGAGATGAGGTTAAGAGTAGAACCTAGATGACTGAGATGAGACAACAGGTATAAAGATGGTAATAATTTTGTTCGGAAATTGGCAACTTCAATTAGCATCTTCATTGCCTGCACAAATTTTGTATCACATTTTGTATACATTTTCCCTGATGAATTTCCTCCGTACTCCAGTTCAGAGTCGTTTGTGTTTCCATTTCAGTCAATTTCCAGTTATTCAACACCTATTGTTATTCATTGTGTCACGGTCTCAGCCGCGATGACAGGATCTCTACCCGCCTCCACTCTCTCTCCTCCTGTCTCTCCTGTTCCCCTGCTCCTAGTGTGTTTCTCCCTCCTCCCTGTCTGTCATTCCCCAGGGAGGCGTGGCCTGGCTATCTGGCCGTGGGCGGTGCGGCACACCTGAATCTCATCCACCTTCATCAACCTCTGTATAAGAACCGTGGCAGATCATCCACTCATCGCCAGATTATACCTACTCCTACGTGGTACCTATCGACTCTGCCTTAGAGTAATTATTCCTTGTGGTTATTCCTAGTTGTTCCTGTGTTCACTCTGCATATACTCTGTCCTCAGCCGCACCTGCCTCTGCCTCCCTGCTACAGATCCAGAACCATCATCCAAACCATTGACTCATCTACCTGCCTGCCTGTACCATTTTCAGTCCCCAAGTGCTCAATAAAACTCCCTTGGTGTTTCTTTCACACTTTAATTTTCATTGGAGACATCACGTTTTTTGCAGAATAATATATCAATAAGTGAGGTATAAGGATGTCTTTTTTAAGGGTAAATAATGGAGCAGAGGCAGGGTAAATTCTTGTGTCTGATTGACTATTCAAGCTTTGAGCATATACGTGATTAATCGTGATCACATCAGAGTTGCTCTTTAAGGTTCATCCTACACTTACTGTCAGCAGGACTAAGTCACTTGTGTCTTATTCACTCAGTGAAGCTCTTTTTCACAGAGTCTGTGTTTTATTATTAAGTGTAGTTCTGAGGCCCTGGAAAAGGAAAGAGTGTCAAATCAGATTTCTTCAAGCCCGGTCACCGACCCATCAGCAGATCAACTATTTACCTTCCTGATGTTTGCCAGTCCATTCATGACTAGGCAGTCCTCCCGGTCCTCCTCGTCATCCAGCTCCAGCATGTGGCAGCTGTGCTGGTCCAGGAAGAAACACTTGGTGCCCTCGTTTCGTGGGTCAAAGGGATCCACAATGATGGGCTCTGTGCCTTTGATCTCACAACGACAGAACGGACAACCCTGACCATCTGACTCCTGGAACAGATAAGGGAAAGTGAAACATCATCCGAACTCACAAACACATACACAGGTGTGGTAATGACATTTGTATCCCACAGACCTTTCTAAATCTAATGATCTGATTAGGTTTGTTGCTATAGTGTTGTCGTCTGTCGAGCAGGAAGGCTGCTGCGACACAGCTGGGATACACGTGAAAATACTCCGGCAAACTTGATTGGACACATGATTGTGTAGCTCTTCTGTAGGGAAAACTGTTCTGCAACTTTGCAACATTCATTGGCCACATGTAGATATTCCACATGGCAGACCCTGTCAAACGGAGGCCATAAATAAGATAATAAAGAGGTTTTGGTTTTCAGTGCATCCTTCCACTGACTAAGCGGCCACAATCAAGGGCAGACAATGTTTACAAAGAACAAAGCAGCAATTGTGGCAGCCATATGGTTGGGGACTTAGCGGGGGGACCAACCAAAGGGATGTTTGAAACTTGATCCTAATTAGAGTGGGTGGAAAAGGGAAGGAGTGGGAGGTTAAAAGGAAGAGAACCCAGAGGGAGGAGGAGATGGTATGATGGCCACAGAAACTCTAAGTCAACAGACACGACTGACAAACTGAAATAAACTGCACAAACCATCTACAACAGAGTCCTGTTTCTGATGACCTGATGATTAGCTCTGCTGCATCTCCTGAGGAAGAATATCTGTCTCTTTAGATGCTAAAAGCTTAAGTGTTTATCTGAGCTGAACCAGAACTATAAAACCATGTTGTGGGCAAGAAAAAAAAAAACTTGTCACTATGAGTGACACCTTTCATTCTATACAATGTCAATTTATCAATTATTAAAATTAATTTATTTATTAGAGAAGCTTTCAGCTTTTCAACCAGATTTTAGTTTGGGTTCACCAATTTTATTTCCAGAAGAAATTCAACAAATAAATTCTCTATGAAACAAATATGAGTGCAAATACGACCGGGATGGTTCTAAAAAGAAGACACAGGAAAGCCCATGTGAATCATTCAGACTCGTCACTGTATCGATTTAGGATAAAACTAATAGCTAGAACGAGGGAACCCTCTCATGTAACCCCATTTTCTGCGAGATCAAAAATGGTCAATAAAGCAAACAGGATGTGGAAGCACATATATGATTTCCTAGCTCTGAGTGAGAGTATATCTGTTCCACCTCTGGTGACTAATATACAGAGTAAGAGGAAGTCAGAGAACCATCACTGAGTCAATGTCCTGAACAGACTGGTTCTGGGTTACTCACTGTCACAAGGTAGGAGGGTTCCCTTTCTTTCTTACTCACTATTACACTAACGTGGAGGAAAATACTTATTTACCGGCATACTACATACTCTTACTACTACATACACATATGTGTGTGTGTGTGTGTGTGTGTGTGTGTGTGTGTGTGTGTGTGTATGTGTGTAGAGGTGTGTCTATTTAAACATAATTATACAAACTCTACATCACTGAATGAGTGACTGAGCTTGTGGGGGAGGTGTGGTTACATTGAGTTGTCATAACAGGAAGTATGAGAGACAAACGCTGTGACTGTGTGAGCTGCTGATCCTGCTGTTTCCAGAGCACAGGACTGAGCTCTGGAAAGACTGCACTCATTTGCTAAACCTACAGCTGTGTTCAGAGTAAAGCAGAAGAAAAAGCTTTCCAACTTTGTAGCCATGAAACTGAACCACTTGAGAAACAAACAGCAAACCAAACACTAGTGTGTGGGCTCTGAAGAGATGCTCAAACCAGGGCTACAACTCACATGCTATGGACCATAGATCCCCATTTAATAAACACTTTGTAGCCCCTGTAGGATTTCATTATGTCTGTGTTGTGATAACTGTGACCATTGGTCTGGGGCAGATATCCCAAACGATTTGCTTTAGTTTTCCATGTTTTTGTTTTTCAAGATTAGCAAGTCTACAAAAACACCATTGAGGATGATTTCCTTTTAGTGGACATCATGTCTGTATTCTCACTGAAAGAACATCACTGTGGTGAGCAACACATAAACAGCAATGAATGTGAATACATGTAATGGTAAATAATGTATTTCATTCTTCATTTTGACATTGACTCTCCTGACTGAGATGACTCAAACCAAAGGCTAATGATAAATGGAAACTATTATAGCGCCGACTGACTGAAAAACGAAGTGTTCTCACTTTCATGTATAAAACCAACATTCACAGTCTTCTGAGTCATTTTCCAGGTCCTCCCTCACAAAGCCTCCACTGCCAAGCATCGGATAGATGTTTGAATATTACTAATATAAAGCACACAAGTACTGTCAGAGACTATTGCAGTTAGAAAACAGTGATGACTTTCATTTGCAGAAAGCTGAATAATTCCATAAATATACAGCACCAACAAGAAGCATCAAAATGTCATTAAATAAGTCTTTGATAGGAAGCCCTGAACGTGTTTGGAGAGCCATCTCAGATGTCCCACACAAAGGAGGGAGCGGGGAGGAGGGAGGTATGAAAGACAGAGGTGGGAAGGAAGGAGAGGAGGGAGTCTCTGAACCCATTGCTAATGACTCATTAGTGGAAGGTAATTACAAACACACGTGACACAGCTTATGATACACACAAGCAGAACGACTACAGCAGTACATGTGTGTGCTATAAGATGCACACACTACAGAAAACAGCATGCGGCAGGAAGCAGAGAAAAACTTGCAGGAACACTGGAATATACTGTTTGCACAAACACTCAGTTTTCACTTCCGCTAATGACTGGTACATGGAAATCTGATTAGGACAGACACAAGGACACTGGAAGGAAGTCACCATGAACCATGTGCTGAAAACTGCTTTTATAATTCAGGAGTCTTTTCTTACTCATGTGCAGACACTTGTTAATCCTCAAACAAGATTCATTCCTACTTATAAATCTAAAAAAAACACAGTAGTGTTCTCTCCAAAATGGACAGAAAATTGCACAGAGAGACAGAAGATGTTACAATGAAGATGTACATACTCTGTTATTGACCCCAATAACATGGGGTCAGCAATCAGCCAACAGCAATCAGCCAAAGCCATAGACATACCCCTCTGTTCAAAAATCTAAATGTTAAATGAGTTCATGCAGTACGGTTCATTATGTTACCTGCCAGGCTGTAAGACAGGAAGTACACATCAGATGACCGCAAGGCTCGATTTTGACATCTTTGTCGTTCTCAGCACAGATCTTACAGAGCTGGAAGGTGGAGCCCATCTCACAGTACAGCTCATACTGCTCCTGTTCAGGCAGAGCAGACTTCTGTTAGTCATCAAGGGATGCACAGATCAAACTACACACACAATATATATATATGTACAGACACACATATACAACATGCATACAATACAATTCCCACAAATTCAAATTCCATGATGTTTTCAGCGACTTCCAATCTCTAATTCAGAGCTTTTTACATGACCTTGAATTATCATGGTTAATGTTTTCTCTATTTTCTCAATCTCACTTAATGTAAAATCTCAAAATCTTTAAACAAATAACATGACAAACAATTCAGGCCTGTATGTCACCCATCGGCATTATTCATTGACTCGCCTGTTTGGAATCATATCAGACATTTGCAACAACACAACACCAGCCAACAATTTCCTCTTCACACTTCACACTCAGGCCGATAAGAATTTGCTTTACAACATGTGATCTCCCTCTGTAACTAAGACATCAATGTACATTAACCATCGCGCCTGACTACATGAACACACCACTAGCTGTGTTCTCACAGGTTGTTTTGAAACTGGAAAAATGTGGTGGCACTTGTGGTGGAGAAATTATCAAGTTTGAGTCTCACTCTGCACAAAAATCACTTTGAATAAATCTCAAGCAAAAAGCAGAGGAGTGGGACAATTATGCTTCATTTAATTACACATTTAATATGACCGTTCTCGAGGTTTGAAAGTTTGAAGAGGCTGTGAGTCATTTCATTTTTGAAACATTCCCACACATACAGTATTATATCATATGAGTGGTCTGACAGATATTAGATCTGGTTCAGTCGGTTCTTAGTGAACAGTTTCCACACTTAAATGTCATGAGCAAGACAGAGTTTCTAGCTTTATGAGGCTAACAAATTCCATGACCATGTTTTCAGATACACACAAACCCACTTGAGTCACTTTGATGTGATCATGAGGCGTCAGCTCACATAAACCAGTGAGATCAGGATTGTAGCTGCGACCATCAGGGAACAAGTAACTGCAAGTGAGAAAAAAAGGTTTTAATAGTTACAAACACACATAAGATATGTGCTTGAAATGTTTTGATGAAAGTCAGGTTTTGTTTGTCATGTCTGCATACATGGTATCAATATGAATTTCACTAACTGCACTTGATTTTTACATGTTATATCTATGTCATTCTAGACATGTGAATGAGTAAATAACCAATGAATGTTTTAAAACAAAAACACTGCTCACAAGAAGCAGTAATAAAACTACAAGTGACAGTAGCAGATATACATGTGATGGTAGTACTTATTGTAATAGTCTGACTTTAAATGCTTTCCATGGACTTAACTTGATTCTGATTTATGATTGACACTAAATATCAGAAGTATACTGTAATCAGTAAAATATGATCATCAATCAATCTTAAAGAAGAAGCGTATGAGCATGCTGACTGACATTTCAAAGAATGATTCAAGCGAATTTCAGTTCCCCCAAAGTTGCTGGTCTCCCCTCTTGATCAAAAACGGGTGCTTTAAACAGGACCCCCCCCACCCCCCTTCTCCTGAATCTCCCCCTTCTGGACTTCACAAAAACACAGCAATCCTTGACTGCCTCAGCCAGCCATGCTGACAGCTGAGGGAAGCGGGATGCCATACACTAAATGGATGGAGGTATGTTTGATTTGTCTGGGGCCTGTCTGATTACCAGGTATGAGAGAAACAACACCTTGACCAGGAGAGCGGAGAGCTTAGCTCAACATATCAATATACAAACAAAGAGAGAGATAGAAAAGGAGAGAGAGTGTTTGAGTGCGACAGGCTACATACAAGCCCTCCCTGTAGCCATCGATGAGGGCCTGGAACAGCGGTTTGTTGTTGGGGATGGTTTGCAGTATGTTGCCATCATTGGTCACATAACCGATGGCCCACTGACCCAGACGCGTGCAGCTCAGTCTGAAGATGTAACTGTCAGAGAGAGAAAGATGTTCATACACACAAGCTGGTAAACAATCGATACAACATGTTTTGTACACGTTTTTGAATGAAACTTTTTCTTTTAATCATAAAAAGTTAAACATTTATCAACTTTACCTTAATCATGTGATGATCATATTGTGTTTATGTTCAAAATCACTTTTATTAATTCAATTTTACAGGCACAACTACACACTGCCACTACCACAGTACTGACAGGCTAAACTAATTTTACACATTGGAAACGTCATTCTCACAACTCTTAATGCACTTCTCAAAACAATTATTTGTTTTTTTTAAAAGCAGTGAGAAATCAGATATTTATCCATTGTCATCATTTTTATCATTATCATTGTTATCATTAAATGTCTTCTATTACCATTCCAGTGTATTATTATTATCGACCTTATCAGTTTTTTTTTTTTTCAATCTGCAGGTCCAGAGTTATTTACATAAAGAACCAAACAGCTGCTTAATATTCAGCCTGAGATCAACTTATCATTTGCTGACTTAATAGATAATGTTTATGGCCTGTGATCACTCACAATACTCAACATACCGTCCCATATACTAGTGTTTTAATCGCAGTGTTGCATGTAAGCACCATTCTTCACAGTGTTGCTGTGGAACAGTGTTGTTATAAGGTTTTCACTCAGTTTTAGTCCCTCATTATTCTCAGAAGTATACTTTAAATGTGTGTGTGTGTGTGTCTGAGTGAGTTGAAATGGTAACATGTAGTGGCTCCTCTGATATCCTGTCCTCGCCCACACGGCTGTGTGTGTATGTGTGTGGTTGTTCCAGTGTTGGTTCATAACAATGGTATTTGCATGATTCACTTGGGATCAGCACCCTACACATTAGCATACTTAGACACTCAGTAACCCCATCCATGCTTATTTACACACAGACACAAATTTCCTGTCCTGTCATTATCTGCTCTGCTCACAGAGAATACACAGCTCAGCTCAAGGCTGTACGAGCTACTTGCAATAAATTAGCAGTGTTGCTGTGTGTGTGTTTGTTTGTGTTGCTAAAGGCCTACCAAGCCTACCTTCTTCCCCTGATCAGGAACTCGCCACGTGGAATAACCTTTGAGATTGGCACTACACCAAACACAACTTGTCAGCGTTTATTTCTGAAACCAGTGCTACACACACACAAACTGCTCACACAGCTTGTCTTTTTGCAGCAAATGGTGTCTATTATTTTCTGTGAGAACGCAGTGATGAAATGACTTCGTCCCAGCTGACAGTGAGGTGTTTGATACGAAGAGCACTTCATTTATACTATCAAAAAAAATGTATTATTAAGATTTGTAGTCTGTTCTATTCCACTCTATTCTGAAGTTATTCATTACATTTTTACACAGCATATGCTGTTTTTTTGGGGTAGGACAGACTAGTTTTTAATTTTTTTGCTTCAGCTATTGGATTTCCTTCACTGACACTGATTCTTGCTGTTTGTTTAGGGATAATTCACACCCTGCCTCTGTCATAAGTTTTGAAACACAGATATGATGTCTTCTGAATATATTCAACAGTAATAAGGAGCTATGGGAAGGTTGTTCAGATTGTGGCTCAGACGTGTGACAGTAAAGCATGACTTGTTTATGGCTCATGTAATCTCAAATGCAAATTCATAAAAATTTGTTATTCTGTGATATCCATTTCCTTTGAGCCTGAGCTCTAAGGCGGTTTGTTGTGGTGATTAACATTGTAAATATTCATTAGCATATGAGCAGACAGAGGAGATCAATGGTTAAATCCATGAAAACTGGATCCTGAAACAGCTCGTTGACTTTCAGACCTGGCTGCAGGTGACTGTCGGGAGGGGTTCAGATAACTTGAGAGAGAACAAATCCTGACTACTTGGCTTGTCAAAGAGGCAGCAGAAGGTTATTATATTCCATCCTTCATATGAACTTACAGGATCTGGAAACCTATTTCCTCTATCAGCTTCTTATTATAAGTGATGAAGCGCTACAAAAACACATTTTTATGTGCTGAGGTTAGATCAGTCTGGGTTCAGCACATGTTTCTCTCACAGCACCAATCAGAATTTATCAAGGTAAGTTGTTTGTATATGATAGTGTGTGTGTGTGTGTGTGTGTGTGTGTTTTTAGGTAAAGACACACAAAATTACCATACCTGCCAGGCTTGTTGATGTACTTGTGCAGTCGGGCTTTGACTTCATCATAGGTAAGAAAAGCCATGTAGCCAGGGTGAGTCACTGCAAGGAAATTCCAGTTCCTCAGAATTGATCCCCATGGCTAAAAAAAGACCACCCAGTGTTGTTTTAACTGAACAGATAATTATGCATTATACATTCATTTTTCATATTGTCAGCATAAAATCATCCTGAGTCTGTGCTTCTGCCACAAGAACGTGATAACTGGTATACTGACTTGGCTGAATTCTCTAGAAAACAACAAAGTGAATAACAGAGAATGCAGAGATGATATGTAGCCAGCTCAATGACTCAGAATTTGAAAAAAAAGCAGCTTATGCGCTCCAACCAGTTGTGTTTGGCTTTGTTTAGAGCTGGTTTGAAGTTTTCTGCAGGTCAGAGTTACATAGACGCCAAAATATTTGATGTGGACAAGAATTTGCTAACATTACTGGTGAGGGGTGGAATCTGTTTACTGGATTGCTCAGTAGGAAAGTTTAATAAATGATGTGTTACAAAAATACATCTATGTGTAACATTATATACAGATCTAAAAGATCTTGACATCTGACTACGCAGCACAAAGACAAGAAAAAAAAACAATTTAGGATCTGCATCTTTGTATGAAATGAAATGAGTGGGTCTAATGTTTTTCCTTTTGCTTGTTAATTCTGAATCCAGGAATATCCTGAATACAAATATGCTGAAAAAACAAAACTGGTGTTGACAGAGAAGCTGTTTAGAAACAGATCTCTGAGCTAAGAGCATAAAGCTGTGGTCCATTGTGTTGGCAGGCATCAATGGGTTTGCCAGTTGTTTCCATTTGGTGCCAAGTGTCACGACATTCACCTCAATACAGCCTGCTGCTGCAGCTCATCAGGAAAAATTATCCGTTGCACTAACTGAATAGCTGGTTTAGCAGAAGAAAAAAAAACCTGGAATTACTGGCCCTTTGGCTGAAAGGGAAACCAAGCAAACCCTAATCACTCTGTGAGTTTGTGGATTGGAGCAGTATACTGCACAGTGGCCCACACCAAAGAGGCAGGAGGCAACCAAATGGGAAAAAAAATACTAACTACCGAGTGAGACCCTGCCTGGAAAGCAAGTAAAACACTCTCACTCTCTCTGTTCTTCATGGTCAGATCACAAACTAGTCCTTCAATGGTTTAATCATTTTGTACATTTACATAAAAACAGCCAAATATAGTTTCCACAGTCAACTAGAGATGCAGTATCACAGTAAGACCTGACCCACCCTACAAGTTACATCAGAATTATCAGGCCAGGATTATAACAATTTGAGTAATTTGACAGCAGATGTCTGGCTAATGTCACACGAAGGAAGACTTAAAAATGCAATCCAGAGTAGAACAGATCCAAAAGGCTTTCTTTGATAAGACTTCCACACAAAGAAGATGCGTGTGAAAAAAACACAACAAACTAAAGATTGTGAATGTAAATGTCAAACCCTGTTCTATATGAATCCAGCTTGAACAAAAAATAAAGTGCTATGTGTGATGATTTGAGTCACAGGTTTGAAACTTGGTTTCATTTGGACCAACCTGGAAGAGGCGTGTGAAGATGTCAAACTCAAACACAGAAATGTAGTCATTGCAGGTGAGGTCGATGGTCGATTTGAGGGCCATGGCCTCCAGGCCCGAGCTGATGGGATGCAGTTCATGAAGGCACTGTCGGAAGACTTTCCATGGCACTATTGTCCTGCAAGAGAGTAACATGTCCAATCATAAAACACCCTGAACAGGTCGCCAGTCTATCACAGCACTGCTTTTGTATTGTTTCATCAAACAATGCATCTTCTTTTGATGTAAAGGTACATTTTACAAATGCAACGACGGAGACTCAGTACAAGAGAAAAATGCACAATAAACACAAAATTCACAGCTCATGTGTGAGCATGCATAGATAAGCCTGAACTTCTGTTCGGCTCATGCAGCCGCTATGGCTTCAGATTACACAAAAGAATAAAAAGTACAGAAAAAGGCTTAGAGAGTATATTAAAGTGATGGGGAAGTCAGGTGGTACAAACTGAGGAGGAATGAAGAGCCTCACCAATGAAATTTGCCCTTGAATTCATTGGTCATGATAAACAAAAGTATCTGTTGGTGATATCATTTCTGCCAAATGTCAAATCGTCAAATATGACTGTGATCAACAGCCTCAGTGGCCTTTACACTCAAACACTGATGTATCCCACTTCCTGACATGATTAAAGCTTCTATCACAGTAACAGCACAAAACCAAAATGCAATAATACTTAGCAGCAACATACAGAGGCACCTGCAGAGAGATTCGTTTGTACTGTTGCACTAAAAATGAAGTATTTCAACTGCGAAACCTGAACCCTGCACAGCATGTTACTGTTGTTGTTTTCATTTTATGATTTTTATGATGATCAAGGTCAGATAACACAAACACAGACAAAAAACCCTCACACCAAATACTTCTTATAACATAAATGGGGCGTCCTGGCGGCTCACTTAGTAGAGCGCATACCGTTTAGGCTCAGTCCTTACTGCAGTGGCCTGGGTTCATCCAACTCAAGCCCTTTGCTGCATGGCATCCCCTGTATCTTTCTTAACTTTCCTGTCTTTCGCTCGTTGACCCTATCACAATAAAAGCCAAAAATGCCAAAAAAATAACTTCATTTTTTTTTTACATAAATGTATAATGTTAGTTTTGTTATTGACCTAAAAAACACTGTGACAGTGAAATTGTCAAGTGTCAAAAGTCATAACTCTGTTGACTTTATATATTGTATTGTATTTCTGAAACGTTCTTGTGTGGCAGTTTGTGTCTTTATAGTGTAAAACCAACCAAGATGGTTGTTTAACAAAACTGAAATAATGAATGAAAAAATATTTCGTGCACTGCACAACAACGAAGACTTTTAACCTGTTTACAAGTTATCCTCTGTTTCCTCATCAATAACACATGTTTGCTTAAAATGAAATTTTCTTGTTCAATTTGTACAAAGTGAACCAAAGTTGTATCATCACAAAATACATCATCATTTCTATTTGTCAATATTGATGTTGCAGTCTAGGAGTAATGTGTTAATACTTAATAATATATTTTATAAAATGACCAAATACATACAGTATGTTATTTTTGGCTAAATAGACAGGAAATATACAGTCACAACATAAAATCTTTTTTACGGTGCAGAAGATTAAACATTTTTCATCTAGATGCTGAAAAGAGTCTGAATTCAAGCAGAAGTCAGCAGAAAAACATATTTATACTTCTCAGACTAGGAGATATACCCAGCCGGATGTGCAACACAATGAAGAGAGACAACAAGCTACAAAGTAAACAAGCAAAGACCAAATTCTGAAATGGAAAGCTGGAGTTTAGAGAACTGATCTAAGAGTCTGCCACAAGGACAGCTTCATTGATTGGTTGTGTGATGATGGTAGAAATAGACAGAATAAGACAAAGACTGGTGATATCACAGCAGCTCCTGAGCTACGAGCTGGAACAGCAGGATAGGAGATCATTACATTTCAATACCAGGCAGAGTTAGAGGAAATGAGTTGCACATTTCCATATCTTGAGGCAGCGGAAAGTGATTGTACGATTGACCGGCAAAAACCTGGTTTGAAGTCAGTGGCGCAGTATTTCACTGCCTGTTACACACAAGCAGTGTGAGCTAAAAATGCGCTTAGATGCTGGGACAAGTCAGGTGGAACATCACAATACAGCCTAAGAAGGCCAGAGCATTCTTTGTGACATGTCGTGTGTTGTATAACGTTGTCATGGGTCATGGAGGTCTCTTGCACAAGGCTCTGCAGACAAGTGTTCTTTCAAATCTGCCACCTAAATTTGTCCACCACAGCTTCATAATGAACTGAAGACTTATTCACATATTCTTATGATATGACATGAAATATACAGTTGGAACCAGAAGTTTACATACACTGTATAAAAAGACACATAACCTTTTTTTTCTCACTGTCATACATTAAATCAGACTATATTTTTCCTGTTTTAGTTCAGTTAGGATTACCGAAATTATTTATATTTGCTAAATGCCAGAATAATGAGAGAGAGAATTTTTTAGACAATTTTTTATTACTTTCTTCAAATTCAGAAGTTTACATACGTTCTATTAGTATTTGATAGCATTGCCTTTAAACTGTATGACTTGGGTCAAACGTTTTGGGTATCCTTCCACAAGCTTCTCACAAAAGTTTGCTGGAATTTTGGCCCATTCCTCCTAACAGAACTGGTGTAACTGAGTCAGGTTTGTAGGCCGCCTTGCTCGCACACGCCTTTTCAGCTCTGCCCACAACTTTTCAATATGATTGACATCAGGGCTTTGTGATGGCCACTCCAAAACATTGACTTTGTTGTCCTCAAGCCACTTTGTAACTAATTTGGCGGTATGCGTAGGGTCATTGTCCATTTGGAAGACCCATTTGCACCCAAGCTTTAATTTCCTGGCTGATGTCTTGAGATGTTGCTTCAATATTCCTACATAATGTTCTTTCCTCATGATGTCATCTATTTTGTGAAGTGCACCAGTCTCTCCTGCAGCAAAACACCCCCACAACATGATGCTGCCACCCCCGTACTTCACAGTTGGAATGGTGTTCTCAGGCTTGCAAGCTTCCCCCTTTTTCCTTCAAATGTAACGATGGTCATTATGGCCAAACAGTTCAATTTTAGTTTCATCAGACTGCAGGACATGTCTCCAAAATTTAAGGTCTTTGTCCCTGTGTGCATTTGCAAACTGTAATCTGGCTTTTTTTATGTTGCTTTTGGAGTAATGGCTTCTTCCTCGCTGAGTGTCCTTTCAGCCCATGTCGGTACAGGACTCGTTTCACTGTGGATAATGACACTCTCACCAGCTTCAGCCAGCATCTTCACAAGGTCTTTTGCTTTTGTTCTGGGGTTGATTCGCACATTTCGCACCAAAGCACGTTCATCTCTGGGACACAGAACCCGTCTCCTTCCTGAGCGATATGATGGCTGGACATTCCCATGGTGTTTATACTTGCATATAATTGTTAGAACAGATGAATGTGGCACCTTCAGGCATCTGGAAATTGTACCCAAGGATGAAACAGACTAGTGGAAGTTCACAATTGTCTTCCTGATATCTTGGCTGATTTCTTTTGATTTTCCCATGATGTCACACAAGGAAGCAGTGTGTTTGAGGTGTGCCTTATAATACATCCACAGGTGTGCCTGTGGTTAACTCAAATGTTGTCAATTAACCTTATCAGAAGCTTCCAAAGCCATGACATCATCATCTGGGCTTTCCCTAATTGTTTAAAGGCATAGTAATCTTACTGTATGTAAACTTCTGACTTTGAAGAAATTAATAAAAAATTCTCTAAAAAATTCTGTCTTTCATTATTCTGCCATTTAGCAAATATAAATAATTTTGGTAATACTAACTGAACTAAAACTCAAAGTCTGATTTAATGTCAGACAGTGAGAAAAAAAGGGTAATGTGTCTTTTTATACAGTGGATGTAAACTTCTGGTTTCAACTATATCTAATGTTGTGATTTCTGCCTTAACTTCACCGTAGAGCTGTGCGCAGCGAGTTGATTCCTTCAGCCCTTCTTTGCCCCTCAGGAAACACAGGGCTGCTGCCTGTGCCAGGACTGTGCTCACTGGTAGGTCACAATATATAATCAACTGACTGGAGACAGAATCTAACTCCGTGTGAAACACTGCGCTGTTATAATAGCAATAAGCCAAGGTGCAGGCACACCTGGGTTTTGAAGGGAATGGGAGATGGGACAGTGATTGGTTTATTGGATGTTGCACCCAAAACAATCCCATGAATAATTAAGAGATTAAGTATAACCCTTTTGAACCATGCAATTGGCACAGCAATTGTTTTTTCGGTCGTTAACATAGCAAAAGTGACATGGACATGCTCTAAATGCACTTATGCCGCTCGCTTTGGACCGTTAAAATAGAGCCCTGTGTTTGCTTCTCTCCTCCTCTCTGTGCTCACATATAAAGCTGTTCTCATTTAAATGTTTCTGTTTTATATATTTTTTTATTTATATTAAAACTATAAAATTTAAGAACATCTTTAGGCTAGAGTGTATATCAGTTCCCAGTTGAGAGCAGCAACGAAATCAACCAATCAATTGTACTTACTAACTAACCAACTAACTGACTTTGGAGCCTGAACATACAGCTGATAATTACAAATGTACTCAGTTGGCAATTTATTATTAAAATAGTTTTAGACAGTTGTTCATTCAAGTGATCACTGTGGAGGATGTAGTGTATATTACATTATACAGAGGTGTTTCTGTTATTTAGCCTAACTTCTGTGATTAAAATGGGGTGCTGATGGTGGTGTGTGAGTGTGTGTGTGTGTGTGTGTGTCTGTGTGTGGTGTGTGGTGTGTGGGTGTTGAGTCCAATTAGCCAATAAGAATCAGCTTTGTCCATTTCTGCCCTGATGCTGTGTTAGTAGGACCTGCTGAGACATGAGACCTGCTGGTTGCTATCAGCTTCTGAATTTGTATTGCAGTCTATGGGAGAGCTACTATGATGGTTGAACAGTTACTGTAACTCAAAGCTCAAATTAAATTCAATGTCTACTGCTGTATTTACTGTTGTACTGTCCAGTCTGAACTGTAATATTTCTCTATGACCACTAACTTGTTAACAGCTTTCTGCGTGTGTGTGTGTGTGTGTGTGTGTGCCGATGGCACGCTGTGTCTAAATTAAAGGGAGGAGCACTTGAATTAACAGCCAATTCTGACAGCTTGACTAGATAGCATTGAATACTTGGTATTCAAATGCTGAAATGAGGTAGCATACATCTCAGACCATCAGTGGCCACAAAAAGTCAGAGGTAAGCAGAGCCTTTTTAATTTCTGCAAATTCTGATTGTGTCTGAGTGCAGGTCTCTGCCCAGGTGAGGTAAATCAGAATGCCTCATCTCTAAAGAACCTAGTCAAAATTATTGAAAAATAAATGAGAAATGAAGCATGAAAAAGTGTTAGAATTGAATTACAGTCACCAAAACTAACATTACTAAAATAGTGAATGGATTAAAGTCACTGGTGAACAGAGTTGAATGCAAATGTGTTTTATATGTGTCTTCAACGTAATATATGTGCTATGTCTCATCATGGAGCGGAAAGAGTGAATGAGTTTGACCAACTGCTGCTGAATGTGTGTATTGTATGCTGGTTTACAACCTGTCTAGTGTTTCGTGGGGGGTTGATGTGGTGATCACGACAGGCCTCTGAGTGTGATAAGCTGTGAAGCAGGGTGAATAACAGCCTCATGCAGACGCACATATGAGAATAGTGTGGTTTGTTCATAGAAAAGAAAAGACTGCAGCCCTCTTAGAATAGAAAAGACTGCAGCCCACCTGATGAGAAGTAGTGTAGTGACTGAGTAAGAATAACGCTGGCGTAGCCTCTGCGGGTAACATCCGATCATTCTGTAGCGGCGCAGCTGTGAGCTGTGACACTCCAGAGAAGACGGATGCTGAATGGGTAGACAGCTAAAAAGTCTGAGAAAGACTAAGAGCTCGCATGCACCGCCAAGGGAAAGCAATAGAGTTATTGCATGCACTGGCCAGAAAGTGTATATTAGTGTTAATACCGCTAAGGATAGATAAACTAGTAACTGTGTAAATAATAAATCAGTGTTTAGAAGTGATTTAAATTGTAGTTGTTGCCAAACTGTTCATATCCTAAGGGGAAACTAATAAAGACAAATGAGGGAGATAGTAATAATAAGATATGCTGTTAATTTACTTTAGAACAATATAAAAGTAGGGGAGCTATAAAGATATAGAGAATAAAGATATAATGTATTTCTGGTTGGAGCGGAGATGACGAGGGCTTAGAGCAGTGGCATAACAAACAGCAAATAAATCAAAATCTGTGGCATATCACGAAGCTTGTTAGATCCAACATAAATGTAAAAGGAATTTCCCAGAGTGCAGGGGGAGTGACCGTGGCGACTGTTAATGTGAGTGCAAGAGCAGCGGTGAGGCGATCAGGGCCGTAGACAGTATCTCTCAGGTCCAAACGCTAGGAGTGTTAGAGGGAGTTGGCAGGCAGAGCAGGGTAGCAGTAAGTTCACGGCTGTATATCACCGTCATTCCCAGGAGAGTGAAGTTGAAGGCTAGCAATTCTAATACACTGTTAAAACCAAAGGAGAAGACAAGATAGAGACTGGAAGTTATACAATATGATAATAACAACAATAATAATAATAATTATCATTATAATAATAATAATAGTTCATTTGTATAGCACCTTTAAATACGAATGACGAAGTGTGTCACATGAATCGAATACAGAAATTCAGATATCCCCAGAACACTATCAAGCAGTGGAAGATAAGGATATATGGGAGCCAAAGTGATTAAAGGAGGTGTGTCAGCACCAGTGGAATTGGTGATAAATCAACACCCAGAACATGAAAAACAGATCCAATTGTGTATGAAAAAATGGCATAAATGCACTTCAGGAAAACTACAGTGGCTAAAAGAAGGCACCTTCAGAGAAGCCCACTGCAATGAAGTGGAAGCCAACATAAAACATTATAACACAAAAGATACAAGCAATAAAACAGAAGGCAAGCGAGCCAGAGAGAGAGAGGTGCTGCAGTGGTTTTAACAGGAAAGTTACAGATATACACCTACTCATGAAGACACATACACAAATGACAGATGGAAAAAACAGAAGGACAGGAGTGAAAAGGAAAAAATTAAAAAAACAAGAACAGCAGCCGACTGCCCCACCGTGGCCTGGCAGACCACCACCATAGTAGCCTGGAGTAGGACAATTCCCAGTGACAAGACCAACAGATGAAAAAAGAAAAACAGAAAGTAAAAGGCGAGCTGCAGGGGAAATTTACAGTGACATGTAATAAACAAGCAAGTGACAGAGGGAAAATAAAGACACGTCTGAATAAAAGCGGAAGAGTTAAAGACAAACAAGAAGAAATAATGACAGAAACTGAGGATGATGAGTCTAAAGGAGATGCATCCTAAGACGGTGAATAAAGGTCAGAGGGAGACAGAAATGACAGAAGAAAGTATCAGCTGAGGTCTCAGAGACAGTCTAACCCACAGCAAAATCAAGCTCAGGCCAATCATAATATATGTTGGGGATGTCACCAGCCAGGTCATCACAGAAGAAACTGTCCAACAAACCCATGTATTGGCCCTGATGCAGAATGGCTATAGGGGGGCCCAGAGGAGCCTGAGGGGGAATCAATGTCACCAGTTGTTTCATCACAACCACAGGATGAGCCCACCATAACAGTAATGATACAAAATAAAAAAATATTCTTTCATGATTGACACAGGAGCCACATATTCATGTAATGGAAAGACCTGCTCAAAACTCCCCCTCTCCAACTCATCAATCAAGAATGTAGGTTTCTCTGGGAACATTCAAGTGATACCCCTAACTCAGCTGGTTCAAATGCTAATAGCAGGAAAAACTATAGTTGCACCTCTGCTATATTCAGACAACACAGCTGTAAATCTCCTAGGGAGAGACCTTTATTGCCCTTTAAAAGCAAACATCATGTGCATACATTATGGCCTCTATGTAGATTTCCCTGAAGATCCACCACCTGGAATAATGCCATTACTGACACAACAGGAAGCCATCAACCTAGTCCAGCCCACAGTGTACTGGCTCAGACTGATGCCACAATCTCAACTGCTCCAAGAGTGGAAAACATGGAATACATGGGCACAAGCTCAGTTAGGAGATGCTGATGAACCACAACTGCCAACTCATTGCACTCTTTTGTACGATGAACAACAAAAAAAAATAAAGATTATGAGGAATGCTGGGAAGAACTGATAAATAAAAAACCATATTATGTGGTCAGCTAAGATGTGTATACAATGCTGTGAAAAAGTATTTGCCCCCTTACAGATTTCTTTTGTTTTTGCTTTTTTTATCACACTTACATGTTTCAGATCATCAAACAAATTTTAATATCAGACAAAGATAACCTGAGAAAATACAAAATGCAGTTTTTAAATGATAATTTCATTTATTAAGGGAAAAAAGCTATCCAAACCAACCTGGCCCTATGTGAAAAAGTAATTGCCCCCTAAACCTAATAACTGGTTGTGCCACCCTTGGCAGCAATGGCCCCATGTTTGACTGTCAGTATGATGTTCTTTTTCAGAAATACTGTGTTAGTTTTACGCCAGATCTAACGGGACGCTCACCTTCCAAAAAGTTCCACTTTTGTCTCGTCAGTCCACAGAATATTTTCCCAAAAGTCTTGGGGATCATCAAGATGTTTTATGGCAAATGTGAGACGGGCCTTTGTGTTCTTTTAGGTCAGCAGTGGTTTTCGCCTTGGAACTCTCCCATGGATGACATTTTTGCTCATTCTCTTTCTTACTGTTGAATCATGAACACTGACCTTAACTGAGGCAAGTGAAGCCTGCAGTGCTTTAGATGTTGTTCTGGGTTCTTTTGTGTTCTCCTGGAAGAGTTGTCGATGTGCTCTTGGAATAATTTTGGTCGGCCGGCCACTCCTGGGAAGGTTCACCACCGTTCCATGTTTTCTCCATTTGTGGATAATGGCTCTCACTGTGGTTTGCTGGAGTCCCAAAGCCTTAGAAATGGCTTTGTAACCCTTTCCAGACTGATAGATGTCAATGACTTTGTTTCTCATCTGTTCTTGAATTGCTTTGGGGCATGATGTGTTGCTTTCTTTTAGCTTACTTCATGTTGTCAGACAGGTTCTATTAGTGATTATAAGTGATTTCTTGATTCTACAGGTCTGGCAGTAATCAGGCCTGGGTGGAGCTAGTGAAATTGAACTCAGCTTTCCAAAAAAATGTGGTTAATCACAGTTAATTCATGATTTAACAAGGGGGGCAATTACTTTTTCACATAGGGCTAGGTTGGTTTGGATAGCTTTTTTTCCTTAATAAATGAAATTATCATTTAAAAACTGCATTTTGTATTTTCTCAGGTTATCTTTGTCTGATATTAAAATTTGTTCGATGATCTGAAACATGAAATCAAAGAAATCTGTAAGGGGGCAAGTACTTTTTCACAGCACTGTATAGGACCACAAGGAGCAGCTGCTACTATGACCACCTGAATTACAAGTCAGGTTCTAAGTTTGCAACTCCACCCCACATGTCACACTGTTAGTGACAAAAGGACATGAATCACATGAACTTGGTCCAATGGTAAATGCAGCATTATAAATACAAGAGTGGAACACTACAAAGAATAAGTACATTCACATTTCTCCAGGACAACCATACATCGCAATATCATTAAGAGCATGTGATGAAGGGACAGCAGAAAAGGTCATAGTAAAGAAAAGAACACCTACACTTATGCCATTGACACCAGAACATATAAATCATGTTAGAACAAGTGGCACAAGAAGTGTGGTCATAATACAAGACTGATGTAGGTAGGATTAAAGTAGCGCAACCTATACATATTAAGCTTAAACCAGGAGCTAGGTTGCCATATAGAAAACAATATCCACTGAAGCAGCATGTTGTAGAAGGAATCAAGGAATCCCACAATTCAGGGCCTGACGGAGTCAGGTTGATTTATCACCAATTCCACTGGTGCTGACACACCTCCTTTAATCACTTTGGCTCCCATATATCCTTATCTTCCGCTGCTTGATAGTGTTCTGGGGATATATGAATTTCATGTCCAAACAACAGATGCCCTCATGCGAGCACATGATGATCCGTATAAAGAAGCTGCAAAGCATGCAGCAGTTGGCACAACTACGGGCCCATTGTTGGTAGCTGAAGATAGTGAACCTCTAACAACTCTATCTTCTCTAATACAGACAAGGTCATACAAGATGGTCCTCAAAAGGGTTTGTGGAGAAGTTCTCATGGTCATTTTGTGTTGCCTGTTTCATTGTTGCGTTTTGCTATAAGGAATGCGCATGGTTCTGACCATTGGGCAAGGGGGGAGGTTATCAAACGCCTCCAAGCAGTTTGGTGGTCTCAATTTCTGGCAGTCACAGTTGATAGAACATTGCATGAATGTGAAGTGTGTGCACAATATAACACAAGCAAAGCTTTTTCGACACCGATTGTGAATATTCCGCAACAAGATGGTTGATAGATTTAGTAGATGGACTGAAGCAACACCAACGATGCAACCAGACTATAAATCAGTGGCCAACCTTTTGTGCAGAGGTTTTTCCACGGCTTTCTTTGCCAGATACTATCAGCTCAGACAATGGACCACATTTTGTAGCACAAGCAATTAAGATAACATTAAAGATGCTAGGGATAAAGCAGAAGTTTGGGTGTGTATATCATCCTCAGTCACAGGGAGCAGTAGAACGAGCTAATGGTACTTAAAAGCAAAATTGGCAAAAATAATGGCAGACAGCAACGGTAAACTTAATTGGATGGAGGCTTTACCACTGGCACTAATGTCTATGAGATCACAGACTAACAAACTAACACACCTAACACCTCATGAAATGTGCACGGGGAGACCAATGTCTGTGCCATATCTTAGAGGCCTGTATGAGGGACCTCCAATTGAACAGTTAGGATAAGAATTAATCAGTTATGTACAGTATCTAACATATCCATAAAGTTATCTTCCAACAGATGAAAGGTGCCACAGAAGAGAGAGAAGCTGCCATTCCGGAGCAGCAGCAGAGGATACGTCTAAGACCTTAAAAGTCGAAGATGAGTCATAGCAGAAGGCCCCTCAGGCACAGATCCAGTTCTGCAGGAATGGGCACCAGGCCCCTCAGGAATAGGTCCTATCTTGCCAAGACCAACAGCCCCAGGACCAATAGAACCAGGAAAGATTGGCCCAACATCCGACTACCCCCGAATACGCTGTACCAGCCGGAGGAGGATATGCCTCAGGATATGCCGTATGAGGAGAAAGGCACTGAAGCAATGTGCTACCAAATGGTACCGGAGAAATAAGCTCTAGCGTTATAACCAGATTCAAAAACAACTGGAAGAAGTGGCTCTCGAGAAAAAGGATCTTACTCACTGCATGAGAGTCTGTAATGATGTCACTGAGTACTACCAACGCCTACGAGGAATCGGAATGCGTCCCAACACCCAGCCACAGTGAACTGTGGATCATACAACACACCAATCACCGTGGACTATATAATGTCACGGACTCTCACATATACACACACGAACAACACACCACACTATAACAATAGATTAGTTAGCACAAAAGAGTATTATGTTTGAAGAGCACGTAAAGAGTGTTATGTTTGAAAAAGTATACACACTGAGTATTATGCATGTCTTTGTATTTGCACTGGATTTTAAAGTCATATTCTCTTTGATTCTCTTTGGATCCCATATAACTGTTTGCTGTGATGTGTCCCTCGATTCAGATCAGGGAGTGTAGACAATTTCAATGACAATTTCAATTATCCAACTTTGCTAAATGTGTTTAATTAGAAACAAGCCTACTGCAAAACCCTTAACTATGTCACGATGTGTGAGGTTATGTTACATGTAAGAATGATAATACGGGATCCATTTGCTATCCTTTTTATGGTGATGTTTGAACCTGTTATTATGTATGGACCATTGTCTTGATGACTGCTATTGTCACCTGTAAACTGTTTGTTGTACCCTAGCAATGGCTTCACTCGATAATGTGTGAATGTGTGACTAGTTAGTCCCAAAGAGGGGAAATATTTTAGTAAATTTTCACTAAAATATACTAAGCATTATAAATATACTGAATATTAAACTTACATAATCCTATGGAATAGCTATACTCACAACTGAGGTTAGATTTGTAAGTGAACCAGCTTTTACTGAAGTAAGATTGTGACAGAATGGAACCTGGAGGGAATAAAGTAAAAAAAATGGTCTGAAGGCCCTGGGAGCAATGGTGTTTGAGTAGCAGCCGTAGTGAGGCCTGACCTAAGAAAGAACTATATATGATGTGCACAGGCCCTCTGTCTTCAGTTCAGATCCGGATCTGATCTCACTTTCATTCTTGTGAAAGAATAAATTGCATCACTATTGCATTGGACTCTGATCACCTCCAGTGACCTCTTTTTTTAATCTTTTTTTGACTCCAGTAAGGGTTTTGTAGAAAGTTAAGTGTTGGTGAAGAGGTCTAGACTTAGTCTCTGGCCCAGACCTGGATCGTTTTTCCTCCAACAAGCTGGACACCATAATGTTGGCTCTTCAGTTGTCTATTAATTTATTGGCTATCATAACTTTAAAAAACATTATTATTAAAAATATGATTAAAAATTAAAAAACGGTAATTCCTATCAGAACCATGAGCGGACCATGACTGGCACAAGATCTTCGTGCACAGCATATCTGGTTTTGGTGTTTCTAGAGCCAAAAATGTGGACAAAGGAGCGAGTTACAGAAAAATGTCACTTCTGCATTTTTGGGGAAATCAGAGCCTGAATTTGTATCGCAGTTAATGGGAGAGATGGAGGGGACTCCCATCGTTTTGAGGCTTATGTTCAAATTCTGTAAGTCTCTGCTAAGGGAGACACATTGTATGAAACAGGACAAATTTTTCTACTAATAAGGAAGCCATGATGTGTGAAGATTGAAATATGTGGCCGTAAGGACGAGTTAAACAGAGTTCTAAAGCTTCTCCCACTGTAGCGATGATGTCATCCACTCTAGCCTCGAACATTCCGTGCAATACACACCCATTGTAAACTCAAAAATGATCAGAAAAAAGCTTAAAACTAAAACCGTGATAATTCAAGATATCAAAAATTTGAATACAAGTTTAACAGCTGAAAGGTTTCTCTACAGTTTAAAGGTTGAATGAAGTCTGTAGCTGAAAGTATGCTGAAGTAGTTAAAGTGTAAAGAGCCTGAAGATTTCAAGGATTTGAACATGGTCTCCAGTCATTTGAATGGTAAAAATAAATTCATAAAAAGCTTAATATTTCAAAAATTATAAATAATATCAAAAAGTTGAATACAATCCGATAATCTACAGAAAAAGCCAGACGTTTTGATATAATAATAAAGATTTGAATAGCAATACCTTAGCTTTTTAACACTAATAAACAGAATGTTTGTTTTTTGACCTGACAACAACATATAGTGGGATTGCTTCATTCAGCATTCACACATAATAAGTATGCAGAATAATAACAATATATGCCTTCAATGCTATTGCATTGCAGGTACATAATAAGTATGCAGAATAATAATATATGCCTTTAATGCTATTGCATTGCAGGCACATAATGAGAGTTAAGAGTCACACATGTGTCTGCATGACTGACTTGGACTAATCACACACACTCATACGTACACACTTAATCACTCAAGTGTATGTACCTGGTCTATTCATCCATCAACCTTTTACCCTTCATAGCATGTCTGTACATGTGTGTGTGTGTGAGTGTGTCCAACATCCAAGCATCTCCCTAATGTCATTATATGGAGAAGCAGCATGTAAATGTTTGAACCATCAATAAACAGATACTGTATCCTGGAGATGAAAAAAACAGGAAACATCCACATACACTGACAGCGGTTTCTCCTTATCACAGTATGAAATCATAAAAGAAAAACTAAAGCATAAGCCGAGAGCTGCAAAAGAAGAAGCCAATATGAGGTGAAACTTACTTTTCTCCAAAAAATCTCCTCCAGAAGTCAGCAGCATCAGCTTTGGTGATCCTGAAAGTGTCGCCCTGGAACTGTCCCCCAGGGAAGATGGCTTTGATTTCAGCCAGCATGTGACTGAAGATCAGAGACAGCTTGGTCAGGTTCCTCCTGCAGAGGTGGAAACAGTTGGTGCACCATTATAGCCTCAAATGCTCGACAGACACCATATGGAGATTATTTGACCACCAGAACCTCTCAGTGTATTTGTAAATTTTGTTTACTGAAACTGGGGCATGAGAGCAGATCTTTCCGATGCTTTTTTGGCACAATACACATAATATCATGGAACAGATATTATTATAATAATCTGTAATTTATGGAAGCAAATCTAAAGAAACTGAAAACATTCGACAAAATGGTCAAACTGCTTCATTTCTCAAAAGTCTAGAAAAATAAATCATAAAAACTAAAAAATATCTTAAATGTAAAACGAAGAGTGTCTGTACTCAATCACACACCATATATCACATCTGTTACATGGTGTGTGGGTTAGGGTTAGTCTTACAGAACATGACGCATGAATTCTTGAAATAGGTGACATTTCCTTTTTAAACCATGTCGTATGAAAAACAATGATTGCTGTGAAGAAAACACAGCTATTGAGTAAAATTAAAGATGGTAGAGGATTTATCTAATTTTCACTTTGTACACCACTTTATGAGGTAAATGTTTTTCGAAAGTAATTCTCCATTCAATGTCCAATCGGTCTATATAATATCCAACAGAGTAGAGCAGTGCCACAGAGAGAAATAGAGAGTTTAACCTCACAGCTCAGAACTCACATGTAAGATTTGATTTGTCTAATCTTGGCCTTGAAATCTCAGTGTACAAAATGAACAGACCTGAATCAAATGAGCTCATATCATAACATCAGTCTATCATAACATTACCACACATTATGTATATTCAATAAACATTAATTATTGTTACATTTTTAAATAAAAAATTTCAGTTATTAAATCAAAATGCTGTATTCAATAAATAGTCTTCAATGTATTACAGTCTAACTGACTGTAATAGAAAAAACAGCTTCTGTGAATGACAGACTCACTCTATCATTGACTCAGACTGTTTTTACTCTATAGAGCAGCGATATACTTGATCTAAAGCTTGTGCTACAGAAGTTCCTCTACATACAGTCACTGCTGAAGCAAACTGACACTGTATATGCAAAGCACAGACTTACTAGATAAAAAAGTGAGCTAATGATCAGACATTTACTTCAGTTTAAACAGGTGTGTGTTCATTACCTTAATCTGTCTACTTCTCATACAGTCACATCACTGCTCACCATTTGTCAACATTACGCTGCTTCTCCACACTAAGAGAGTTGATGTGTCATGTATGTAATGTTATACAAACTGCACTGGTGTACAAGGAGGGAATACACACACACACGCATGCGCGCACACACACACACACACACACAGCACACACACACACACACACACACACACACACACACACACAGGTTAGAAAACTGAGGGCTGGATTAACACATTGGGTTCGGTCTTTTCACATCATTTGTTTGCTAATGAAAAAAATGAATAATGCAGCCTCATCTTTAAAAATCAGTGCACATGTAAAATGCATTTTTGCAGTTTCATTTCATGTTCCCACTTTCTGTAACAAAGGCTCGATAATACAATAAAATTTTTAAGAAACACAAAAATGATTTGATAGTCAGCAGAGCTGCACTGTTGAAGTGCGTGTGCTAACGACACTTCCTGGGTTTAATTTCCTGTTAAACTGAGCAGTTTTCACACCATCACATCCAGCAGGTACAAATTCACTGCCAGTTACTTTTGTACTACTGCAAATATCATCTGTAATGATGGAAGAGTGCCTGTGTCTGTGTCTGATGTTGTTTTGCTATAGTGAAGTGCCAATTGATGAAGCACAACCACATAAACCGACACCCACATGCAATGAGGTAAAGTTCCAGTCCTTCTGGTTTGCGAGAACTGATTCCACATAATAATCAATTAAACTGAAGTGAATTAGTGAGTTTTGGGAAAAGACACAAGCTTCAGTGGAACAAGTGTATTTTCTCTATCTCACATGAAAAGAGCAGCTGACAGTAGTAAGCTGCAAAGCGTACATGCAAAGTAGAAATCTTGAAGTAGAAGTCAATCAATGAAACTACAAAACTAAAACTGTTAAAAACAACACTGAACTAGAATGATATATGCCTCCAACTAGTCAAAATGGTCAAGTAGTTTGTAGTTGCAGTTTATATCTATGTCTGTCCAGACTCATATACTCATAAGTGGACATTTGTACCAGATGTAATGAAATTCCCTCCAGACATTCCTGATGTATCTGAAAAGACACGACTCCAGGGAAAGGACAAGCTATTTACAACAACTTGATTGAATGTGAGAGACAAATGTATCTACACAATTTCTGACTGTATTCTGGCATCATGCAGTGCCCAGCTACTCAGTGAGACAGGCATGATTTATTTATCATTGCAAAGTATTCTTCTACTGATAGCAGACTTGTATCAATCTCGATGCTGTTTGGGTCAAATTATTTATTATTTAAGATAGAAGATGCTGCATACTTTTTGTCATTGAGCATGCATGCACAGTTTGCATGTGATGTACACAGCATACTGTAGCTGGCAAAGGTACAACTCAATCAATGATTGTGACTGCAAGAAGTTATTTAGAAAGGTATTTAGAGAATACATTCAGCAAACACCAGCTGTGTTTTCCTCATACTACACTGAAACCAAACAATCCAGAGTGAGTCAGTGAGTGGCACTGGCAGAGCAGGGAATAGACTAAAGTGAAGAGAGGAACAACAGGTTAAAGTGGAATAAGTGAGAATCATTGTTTTGTGCCTTGGTAGTTGCATTCACTGTGTTTGTGTGTGTATGCATAAGTGTGTGTGTGTGTGTGTTTATGTGCGTGTGCGCCGACAACAAGAAAGCCAAGCCCATCTCAGTAATTTCATGCTCTTCCAGTCACCATTAGGCCTGTTAGCAACCGAAGAGCAGCCAAAAAAACTTACTCTCCATTTGGATGTAGAGCGAAAGGCTGCAGATTCTTACACAATTTCCAGCCTCTTGATGGAAGAGGGCTCAGCTTCGAAACACCCAGACAAAAGGCCGTATGCAGTCTGAGCTGTATAATGCATTTGCAATTTTTGCACTACTCACCGATAATGAAACGGATACATTTTTCTAGCATGTCACTGTACACAAAGTGTTTTTAGTCCTCTGCAGTAACATTTCACAACGTTTGGTTAGTTAGTCTTGCTCATGTGTTTTCACCGTGCCCTATGCCATTTGACTGGTTGTCTAATCTGCCTCACTTGACAAAAGTCCCAGGAAAGCGAGGACTTTCATTAGGGCTGCTGTAAGCAAAGTCCTTTGATAGCCTTTATGTGCGTATACAACCAACTCGTTGACAGAATGAAAACTAAATGAATCCAGACCAAACAGGTCTCCACAAAAATTTTCACAAAAAAGTCAGATTCAGCCTCTTCTGGAATAAAGTAAAATCTTACAGTGAAGCACTTTTACAACAAAGACACAAACTTGCTCACTCTGACCTACGTGGTGTCACACTGTTGTGGTGACACCTGCACTAGAGCTGTATAACCACTCACTATCTATGTTCCTACTGGTTTCCTGTCACCTGAACAATTGACTATCCTCTGTCACAAACTGTTGTTCTTCTAGATGTTCGGGCCACTATGAGAGAAAAGTAATGATCTGGCAGTTAAAGTTCTTCTCTTGACATGTTTTAAAATAAAAAATTAAAAAAAGTTCTCTGCTATGCTTATATGCTATATTATGTTTAACATGGTTTTCCCCACATAAAAAGTGAAAAGAAAAAAAATGGAAAACTGGAATTGCAAGCAAATGTACGCTCACTTCCTCACTGAGAAAATCTGGATCAGTCCTTGTGCCCCGCCCACCACTGCTGCTTGCGCTAGGTGGACAGGTGAAAAAGCAGAGAGCGTCAAAATGGTTAGAGGAGGAAACATCAGAGAGACTCGGCCATATGTTTGAGCCTCAGTCAGACCCGAACTCAGATGAGGAGTCTGTTGTGTCCAATATCGACAACTAGAAGACGTATCAGAACGGTTAGCATAGTTAGCATCTTTTATTTGTTTAAGTTGTTTGTTAGCTCATTAGCCTGTAACTGTCAGTCACACAGTGTTAGTGGTTGTGCTAATGCAAACTCTCACTCTCTGAACTGAAAGGGTTTCAGGTTAATTTTGCCACGCCCCCGTCCCCAGAATTGGTTTGCGACGTATAAAACCCTGGCTGTCTGAATCTGTTTTTATGAGACTGGTTCAAGGTGGAAATACTCAGCCATGATATGTCTTGTATTATTATTATATAAAAAAAAAAAAACATTTGAACATGTTTACAAAGTTAAAAAGTTGATTTTCATCAGAGGGGGTCTTTAATTAACAGTGATACAAGTATCATAGAAATATACTAGAAATGTTTTTTTGGAGACCTACAAAAAATATATTAATCAGTCAGTTTCATGATGTTTCAGTTTCATGTTTAATTTACTGGAATTTGTTCAATTTTGAGAAGATGATGTTGATGAAGATGTTCTCAAGTTCTACTCTTATCACCATTAGGATAGACAGCTACATAAATCAATACAAAATATTGTATGTTAAATCATCACCCACCT